>NC_066579.1:239806229-240024784 GCF_024323335.1 Lathyrus oleraceus | reverse complement strand
AATTAAAATTATTTATAACGATACTGTACTTTATTTTACCCAAATAGTTGAGATTTAATATAGTTGACATTTTTATTTAGTTTTCTATGCAAATTTTATATAAGAAATTCTCTAATTTATATTACTAAATATTTGATGTGTGACAAAACATTAGTTTCTTTTTAGTGTTATTAGTAGATTATTATAGTAGAAATAAATTACTATAATCAAAATACAAATAATATAACTAGCATATATATAATATTATACATTTAGAGAAATGATCAAACACATAATATTATGTGGTTAGAGTATACAAAATGTAATTATAAACTAAATTGGAGTGGTACTACACTTAGTCTTAACCAACTAGTCGAGACTTAAGGGAGTACAAAATTAAATTTGCTTACACACTATATTTATATATGTCACCACTGACTTATTTTCTTAATTCTTCGACGTGGTATTATAACTCAACATCTTATTTTTGCTATTAACTAATATAGTGTTACTTTCTTGACATCTACCATATAAAGAAAAATCGTAAAACATATGATATTAACTGATTCGAGAATTGAGAAATGAGAATATTTATGAGGCTGGCTAATAATATATAATTTAAATAAGTTTTAAACTAATTAAAGTGGTATATAAAGACAGATAAATTATAATCTAATTAAATGGTACAACACATATCCTTAACAACGAGTTTTGAGATATAAGGGAGTATTATTTTTATTACAGAATTTATAAAAGTAAATCCCTAATTTATGTTCTTAACTCCTCAGTGTGAGACTACTATTTAGCTTCTTTTTATAAACGTAAATCTCAAATTTATATTCCTGACTCCCTCCTTAGTGTGAGACTACTATTTAGCTTCTTTTATTTTGGTGTCATCGGTAGATTAATCAATTATATAATTCTTAATAGATGTAGATCAATTATCATACACGTAATATATTGTGTTTAGAGCAATTACCAGACACAAGATATTACCAAACACATGATATCATGAGGTTAAAGTATATAAAAATTAATATCAAACTACTTTTGAGTCGTACAACACTTTGTCTTAGCTAGTAGTGATCATGATATAAGTTAGTACAAAATATAATTTATCTCACACACACTATTTATATCCATTATTCAATCATTTTTTTCTTAATTTTTGACGTGGGATTATAATTCAACAACTTATTATTGGTATTCAATAATACAATAATACTTTGTAGACATCTACCACACAGAGAAAAATTGCCAAGCATATGATGTTATGTGATTGGATCATTGAGCAATGAGAATATCATACGTCGCTATATCTAATATCATATAAGTTTAAAATTATTTATAATAATAGTGCACTTAATCTTATCCAAACACCTGAGACTTCATTTAATACAAATTTTTACTTATTTTCTAATGCAAAATTATATATGAAATTCTCTAATTTATATTACTAAATCTTTAATGAGTGACTAAATTTAGTTTCTTAATTATCAATAGATTATTTAATAGTATAATAAGTTTGTTATGAGTGATGAGAATATTTTATGAGGTTGTATAGTAAATATATAAATTTAGATAATTTTTAACTATTTAGAATGGTATATAAAGACAGTTAAATTTTAAGCTACTTTAAATGGTACAACACATATACTTAACAACGAGTTTGAGATATAAGGTAGTATTATTTTTATTGCAAATTTATATATGTATATCCCACATTTATATTCTTAACTCCTCAGTGTGAGATTACTATTTAGATACTTTTTATTTTGGTGTCATCGATAGATTATTCAATTGTATAGTTCCTAAAAGATGTAGAGCAATTAACATACATACACATGATATATTGTGTTTAATGCAATTACCAAACACAAGATATTACCAAACACATGATATCATGAGGTTAAAGTATATAAAAATTAATATTAAACTACTTTTCAGTAGTACAACACTTAGTCTTAGCCAACTGATCATGGCATAAGACAACACAAAATATAATTATCTCACACACATATTTATATCCATTATTCAGTCATGTATTTTCTTAATTTCTTTATGTGAGATTATAATTCAACATCCCATTATTCGTATTCAATATACAATAATACTTTGTAGACATCTACCGTACAAAGAAAAATGTTTAGCAATGAGAATATCACACCAGGCTAGATTATCAATATTTAATTTCATATAAATTAAAAATTATTTATAACGATACTGTACTTTATTTTACCCAAATAGTTGAGATTTAATATAGTTGACATTTTTATTTAGTTTTCTATGCAAATTTTATATAAGAAATTCTCTAATTTATATTACTAAATATTTGATGTGTGACAAACATTAGTTTCTTTTTAGTGTTATTAGTAGATTATTATAGTAGAAATAAATTACTATAATCAAAATACAAATAATATAACTAGCATATATATAATATTATACATTTAGAGAAATGATCAAACACATAATATTATGTGGTTAGAGTATACAAAATGTAATTATAAACTAAATTGGAGTGGTACTACACTTAGTCTTAACCAACTAGTCGAGACTTAAGGGAGTACAAAATTAAAATTTGCTTACACACTATATTTATATATGTCACCACTGACTTATTTTCTTAATTCTTCGACGTGGTATTATAACTCAACATCTTATTTTTGCTATTAACTAATATAGTGTTACTTTCTTGACATCTACCATATAAAGAAAAATCGTAAAACATATGATATTAACTGATTCGAGAATTGAGAAATGAGAATATTTTATGAGGCTGGCTAATAAATATATAAATTTAAATAAGTTTTAAACTAATTAAAGTGGTATATAAAGACAGATAAATTATAATCTAATTTAAATGGTACAACACATATCCTTAATAACGAGTTTGAGATATAAGGGAGTATTATTTTTATTACAGAATTTATAAAAGTAAATCCCTAATTTATGTTCTTAACTCCTCAGTGTGACTACTATTTAGCTTCTTTTTATAAACGTAAATCTCAAATTTATATTCTGACTCCTTAGTGTGAGACTACTATTTAGCTTCTTTTTATTTTGGTGTCATCGGTAGATTAATCAATTATATAATTCTTAATAGATGTAGATCAATTATCATACACGTAATATATTGTGTTTAGAGCAATTACCAGACACAAGATATTACCAAACACATGATATCATGAGGTTAAAGTATATAAAAATTAATATCAAACTACTTTTGAGTCGTACAACACTTTGTCTTAGCCTAGTGATCATGATATAAGTTAGTACAAAATATAATTTATCTCACACACACTATTTATATCCATTATTCAATCATGTTTTTCTTAATTTTTTGACGTGGGATTATAATTCAACATCTTATTATTGGTATTCAATAATACAATAATACTTTGTAGACATCTACCACACAAAGAAAAATTGCCAAGCATATGATGTTATGTGATTGGATCATTGAGCAATGAGAATATCATACGTCGCTATATCTAATATCATATAAGTTTAAAATTATTTATAATAATAGTGCACTTAATCTTATCCAAACACCTGAGACTTCATTTAATACAAATTTTACTTATTTTCTAATGCAAAATTTATATATGAAATTCTCTAATTTATATTACTAAATCTTTAATGAGTGACTAAAATTTAGTTTCTTAATTATCAATAGATTATTTAATAGTATAAATAAGTTTGTTATGAGTGATGAGAATATTTTATGAGGTTGTATAGTAAATATATAAATTTAGATAATTTTTAACTATTTAGAATGGTATATAAAGACAGTTAAATTTTAAGCTACTTTAAATGGTACAACACATATACTTAACAACGAGTTTGAGATATAAGGTAGTATTATTTTTATTGCAAAATTTATATATGTATATCCCACATTTATATTCTTAACTCCTCAGTGTGAGATTACTATTTAGATACTTTTTATTTTGGTGTCATCGATAGATTATTCAATTGTATAGTTCCTAAAAGATGTAGAGCAATTAACATACATACACATGATATATTGTGTTTAATGCAATTACCAAACACAAGATATTACCAAACACATGATATCATGAGGTTAAAGTATATAAAAATTAATATTAAACTACTTTTCAGTAGTACAACACTTAGTCTTAGCCAACTGATCATGGCATAAGACAACACAAAATATAATTATCTCACACACAATATTTATATCCATTATTCAGTCATGTATTTTCTTAATTTCTTTATGTGAGATTATAATTCAACATCCCATTATTCGTATTCAATATACAATAATACTTTGTAGACATCTACCGTACAAAGAAAAATGTTTAGCAATGAGAATATCACACCAGGCTAGATTATCAATATTTAATTTCATATAAATTAAAAATTATTTATAACGATACTGTACTTTATTTTACCCAAATAGTTGAGATTTAATATAGTTGACATTTTTATTTAGTTTTCTATGCAAATTTTATATAAGAAATTCTCTAATTTATATTACTAAATATTTGATGTGTGACAAAACATTAGTTTCTTTTTAGTGTTATTAGTAGATTATTATAGTAGAAATAAATTACTATAATCAAAATACAAATAATATAACTAGCATATATATAATATTATACATTTAGAGAAATGATCAAACACATAATATTATGTGGTTAGAGTATACAAAATGTAATTATAAACTAAATTGGAGTGGTACTACACTTAGTCTTAACCAACTAGTCGAGACTTAAGGGAGTACAAAATTAAAATTTGCTTACACACTATATTTATATATGTCACCACTGACTTATTTTCTTAATTCTTCGACGTGGTATTATAACTCAACATCTTATTTTTGCTATTAACTAATATAGTGTTACTTTCTTGACATCTACCATATAAAGAAAAATCGTAAAACATATGATATTAACTGATTCGAGAATTGAGAAATGAGAATATTTTATGAGGCTGGCTAATAAATATATAAATTTAAATAAGTTTTAAACTAATTAAAGTGGTATATAAAGACAGATAAATTATAATCTAATTTAAATGCTACAACACATATCCTTAACAACGAGTTTGAGATATAAGGGAGTATTATTTTTATTACAGAATTTATAAAAGTAAATCCCTAATTTATGTTCTTAACTCCTCAGTGTGAGACTACTATTTAGCTTCTTTTTATAAACGTAAATCTCAAATTTATATTCCTGACTCCTTAGTGTGAGACTACTATTTAGCTTCTTTTTATTTTGGTGTCATCGGTAGATTAATCAATTATATAATTCTTAATAGATGTAGATCAATTATCATACACGTAATATATTGTGTTTAGAGCAATTACCAGACACAAGATATTACCAAACACATGATATCATGAGGTTAAAGTATATAAAAATTAATATCAAACTACTTTTGAGTCGTACAACACTTTGTCTTAGCCTAGTGATCATGATATAAGTTAGTACAAAATATAATTTATCTCACACACACTATTTATATCCATTATTCAATCATATTTTTTCTTAATTTTTTGACGTGGGATTATAATTCAACAACTTATTATTGGTATTCAATAATACAATAATACTTTGTAGACATCTACCACACAGAGAAAAATTGCCAAGCATATGATGTTATGTGATTGGATCATTGAGCAATGAGAATATCATACGTCGCTATATCTAATATCATATAAGTTTAAAATTATTTATAATAATAGTGCACTTAATCTTATCCAAACACCTGAGACTTCATTTAATACAAATTTTTACTTATTTTCTAATGCAAAATTTATATATGAAATTCTCTAATTTATATTACTAAATCTTTAATGAGTGACTAAAATTTAGTTTCTTAATTATCAATAGATTATTTAATAGTATAAATAAGTTTGTTATGAGTGATGAGAATATTTTATGAGGTTGTATAGTAAATATATAAATTTAGATAATTTTTAACTATTTAGAATGGTATATAAAGACAGTTAAATTTTAAGCTACTTTAAATGGTACAACACATATACTTAACAACGAGTTTGAGATATAAGGTAGTATTATTTTTATTGCAAAATTTATATATGTATATCCCACATTTATATTCTTAACTCCTCAGTGTGAGATTACTATTTAGATACTTTTTATTTTGGTGTCATCGATAGATTATTCAATTGTATAGTTCCTAAAAGATGTAGAGCAATTAACATACATACACATGATATATTGTGTTTAATGCAATTACCAAACACAAGATATTACCAAACACATGATATCATGAGGTTAAAGTATATAAAAATTAATATTAAACTACTTTTCAGTAGTACAACACTTAGTCTTAGCCAACTGATCATGGCATAAGACAACACAAAATATAATTATCTCACACACAATATTTATATCCATTATTCAGTCATGTATTTTCTTAATTTCTTTATGTGAGATTATAATTCAACATCCCATTATTCGTATTCAATATACAATAATACTTTGTAGACATCTACCGTACAAAGAAAAATGTTTAGCAATGAGAATATCACACCAGGCTAGATTATCAATATTTAATTTCATATAAATTAAAAATTATTTATAACGATACTGTACTTTATTTTACCCAAATAGTTGAGATTTAATATAGTTGACATTTTTATTTAGTTTTCTATGCAAATTTTATATAAGAAATTCTCTAATTTATATTACTAAATATTTGATGTGTGACAAAACATTAGTTTCTTTTTAGTGTTATTAGTAGATTATTATAGTAGAAATAAATTACTATAATCAAAATACAAATAATATAACTAGCATATATATAATATTATACATTTAGAGAAATGATCAAACACATAATATTATGTGGTTAGAGTATACAAAATGTAATTATAAACTAAATTGGAGTGGTACTACACTTAGTCTTAACCAACTAGTCGAGACTTAAGGGAGTACAAAATTAAAATTTGCTTACACACTATATTTATATATGTCACCACTGACTTATTTTCTTAATTCTTCGACGTGGTATTATAACTCAACATCTTATTTTTGCTATTAACTAATATAGTGTTACTTTCTTGACATCTACCATATAAAGAAAAATCGTAAAACATATGATATTAACTGATTCGAGAATTGAGAAATGAGAATATTTTATGAGGCTGGCTAATAAATATATAAATTTAAATAAGTTTTAAACTAATTAAAGTGGTATATAAAGACAGATAAATTATAATCTAATTTAAATGGTACAACACATATCCTTAATAACGAGTTTGAGATATAAGGGAGTATTATTTTTATTACAGAATTTATAAAAGTAAATCCCTAATTTATGTTCTTAACTCCTCAGTGTGAGACTACTATTTAGCTTCTTTTTATAAACGTAAATCTCAAATTTATATTCCTGACTCCTTAGTGTGAGACTACTATTTAGCTTCTTTTTATTTTGGTGTCATCGGTAGATTAATCAATTATATAATTCTTAATAGATGTAGATCAATTATCATACACGTAATATATTGTGTTTAGAGCAATTACCAGACACAAGATATTACCAAACACATGATATCATGAGGTTAAAGTATATAAAAATTAATATCAAACTACTTTTGAGTCGTACAACACTTTGTCTTAGCCTAGTGATCATGATATAAGTTAGTACAAAATATAATTTATCTCACACACACTATTTATATCCATTATTCAATCATGTTTTTTCTTAATTTTTTGACGTGGGATTATAATTCAACAACTTATTATTGGTATTCAATAATACAATAATACTTTGTAGACATCTACCACACAGAGAAAAATTGCCAAGCATATGATGTTATGTGATTGGATCATTGAGCAATGAGAATATCATACGTCGCTATATCTAATATCATATAAGTTTAAAATTATTTATAATAATAGTGCACTTAATCTTATCCAAACACCTGAGACTTCATTTAATACAAATTTTTACTTATTTTCTAATGCAAAATTTATATATGAAATTCTCTAATTTATATTACTAAATCTTTAATGAGTGACTAAAATTTAGTTTCTTAATTATCAATAGATTATTTAATAGTATAAATAAGTTTGTTATGAGTGATGAGAATATTTTATGAGGTTGTATAGTAAATATATAAATTTAGATAATTTTTAACTATTTAGAATGGTATATAAAGACAGTTAAATTTTAAGCTACTTTAAATGGTACAACACATATACTTAACAACGAGTTTGAGATATAAGGTAGTATTATTTTTATTGCAAAATTTATATATGTATATCCCACATTTATATTCTTAACTCCTCAGTGTGAGATTACTATTTAGATACTTTTTATTTTGGTGTCATCGATAGATTATTCAATTGTATAGTTCCTAAAAGATGTAGAGCAATTAACATACATACACATGATATATTGTGTTTAATGCAATTACCAAACACAAGATATTACCAAACACATGATATCATGAGGTTAAAGTATATAAAAATTAATATTAAACTACTTTTCAGTAGTACAACACTTAGTCTTAGCCAACTGATCATGGCATAAGACAACACAAAATATAATTATCTCACACACAATATTTATATCCATTATTCAGTCATGTATTTTCTTAATTTCTTTATGTGAGATTATAATTCAACATCCCATTATTCGTATTCAATATACAATAATACTTTGTAGACATCTACCGTACAAAGAAAAATGTTTAGCAATGAGAATATCACACCAGGCTAGATTATCAATATTTAATTTCATATAAATTAAAAATTATTTATAACGATACTGTACTTTATTTTACCCAAATAGTTGAGATTTAATATAGTTGACATTTTTATTTAGTTTTCTATGCAAATTTTATATAAGAAATTCTCTAATTTATATTACTAAATATTTGATGTGTGACAAAACATTAGTTTCTTTTTAGTGTTATTAGTAGATTATTATAGTAGAAATAAATTACTATAATCAAAATACAAATAATATAACTAGCATATATATAATATTATACATTTAGAGAAATGATCAAACACATAATATTATGTGGTTAGAGTATACAAAATGTAATTATAAACTAAATTGGAGTGGTACTACACTTAGTCTTAACCAACTAGTCGAGACTTAAGGGAGTACAAAATTAAAATTTGCTTACACACTATATTTATATATGTCACCACTGACTTATTTTCTTAATTCTTCGACGTGGTATTATAACTCAACATCTTATTTTTGCTATTAACTAATATAGTGTTACTTTCTTGACATCTACCATATAAAGAAAAATCGTAAAACATATGATATTAACTGATTCGAGAATTGAGAAATGAGAATATTTTATGAGGCTGGCTAATAAATATATAAATTTAAATAAGTTTTAAACTAATTAAAGTGGTATATAAAGACAGATAAATTATAATCTAATTTAAATGCTACAACACATATCCTTAACAACGAGTTTGAGATATAAGGGAGTATTATTTTTATTACAGAATTTATAAAAGTAAATCCCTAATTTATGTTCTTAACTCCTCAGTGTGAGACTACTATTTAGCTTCTTTTTATAAACGTAAATCTCAAATTTATATTCCTGACTCCTTAGTGTGAGACTACTATTTAGCTTCTTTTTATTTTGGTGTCATCGGTAGATTAATCAATTATATAATTCTTAATAGATGTAGATCAATTATCATACACGTAATATATTGTGTTTAGAGCAATTACCAGACACAAGATATTACCAAACACATGATATCATGAGGTTAAAGTATATAAAAATTAATATCAAACTACTTTTGAGTCGTACAACACTTTGTCTTAGCCTAGTGATCATGATATAAGTTAGTACAAAATATAATTTATCTCACACACACTATTTATATCCATTATTCAATCATATTTTTTCTTAATTTTTTGACGTGGGATTATAATTCAACAACTTATTATTGGTATTCAATAATACAATAATACTTTGTAGACATCTACCACACAGAGAAAAATTGCCAAGCATATGATGTTATGTGATTGGATCATTGAGCAATGAGAATATCATACGTCGCTATATCTAATATCATATAAGTTTAAAATTATTTATAATAATAGTGCACTTAATCTTATCCAAACACCTGAGACTTCATTTAATACAAATTTTTACTTATTTTCTAATGCAAAATTTATATATGAAATTCTCTAATTTATATTACTAAATCTTTAATGAGTGACTAAAATTTAGTTTCTTAATTATCAATAGATTATTTAATAGTATAAATAAGTTTGTTATGAGTGATGAGAATATTTTATGAGGTTGTATAGTAAATATATAAATTTAGATAATTTTTAACTATTTAGAATGGTATATAAAGACAGTTAAATTTTAAGCTACTTTAAATGGTACAACACATATACTTAACAACGAGTTTGAGATATAAGGTAGTATTATTTTTATTGCAAAATTTATATATGTATATCCCACATTTATATTCTTAACTCCTCAGTGTGAGATTACTATTTAGATACTTTTTATTTTGGTGTCATCGATAGATTATTCAATTGTATAGTTCCTAAAAGATGTAGAGCAATTAACATACATACACATGATATATTGTGTTTAATGCAATTACCAAACACAAGATATTACCAAACACATGATATCATGAGGTTAAAGTATATAAAAATTAATATTAAACTACTTTTCAGTAGTACAACACTTAGTCTTAGCCAACTGATCATGGCATAAGACAACACAAAATATAATTATCTCACACACAATATTTATATCCATTATTCAGTCATGTATTTTCTTAATTTCTTTATGTGAGATTATAATTCAACATCCCATTATTCGTATTCAATATACAATAATACTTTGTAGACATCTACCGTACAAAGAAAAATGTTTAGCAATGAGAATATCACACCAGGCTAGATTATCAATATTTAATTTCATATAAATTAAAAATTATTTATAACGATACTGTACTTTATTTTACCCAAATAGTTGAGATTTAATATAGTTGACATTTTTATTTAGTTTTCTATGCAAATTTTATATAAGAAATTCTCTAATTTATATTACTAAATATTTGATGTGTGACAAAACATTAGTTTCTTTTTAGTGTTATTAGTAGATTATTATAGTAGAAATAAATTACTATAATCAAAATACAAATAATATAACTAGCATATATATAATATTATACATTTAGAGAAATGATCAAACACATAATATTATGTGGTTAGAGTATACAAAATGTAATTATAAACTAAATTGGAGTGGTACTACACTTAGTCTTAACCAACTAGTCGAGACTTAAGGGAGTACAAAATTAAAATTTGCTTACACACTATATTTATATATGTCACCACTGACTTATTTTCTTAATTCTTCGACGTGGTATTATAACTCAACATCTTATTTTTGCTATTAACTAATATAGTGTTACTTTCTTGACATCTACCATATAAAGAAAAATCGTAAAACATATGATATTAACTGATTCGAGAATTGAGAAATGAGAATATTTTATGAGGCTGGCTAATAAATATATAAATTTAAATAAGTTTTAAACTAATTAAAGTGGTATATAAAGACAGATAAATTATAATCTAATTTAAATGGTACAACACATATCCTTAATAACGAGTTTGAGATATAAGGGAGTATTATTTTTATTACAGAATTTATAAAAGTAAATCCCTAATTTATGTTCTTAACTCCTCAGTGTGAGACTACTATTTAGCTTCTTTTTATAAACGTAAATCTCAAATTTATATTCCTGACTCCTTAGTGTGAGACTACTATTTAGCTTCTTTTTATTTTGGTGTCATCGGTAGATTAATCAATTATATAATTCTTAATAGATGTAGATCAATTATCATACACGTAATATATTGTGTTTAGAGCAATTACCAGACACAAGATATTACCAAACACATGATATCATGAGGTTAAAGTATATAAAAATTAATATCAAACTACTTTTGAGTCGTACAACACTTTGTCTTAGCCTAGTGATCATGATATAAGTTAGTACAAAATATAATTTATCTCACACACACTATTTATATCCATTATTCAATCATGTTTTTTCTTAATTTTTTGACGTGGGATTATAATTCAACATCTTATTATTGGTATTCAATAATACAATAATACTTTGTAGACATCTACCACACAGAGAAAAATTGCCAAGCATATGATGTTATGTGATTGGATCATTGAGCAATGAGAATATCATACGTCGCTATATCTAATATCATATAAGTTTAAAATTATTTATAATAATAGTGCACTTAATCTTATCCAAACACCTGAGACTTCATTTAATACAAATTTTTACTTATTTTCTAATGCAAAATTTATATATGAAATTCTCTAATTTATATTACTAAATCTTTAATGAGTGACTAAAATTTAGTTTCTTAATTATCAATAGATTATTTAATAGTATAAATAAGTTTGTTATGAGTGATGAGAATGTTTTATGAGGTTGTATAGTAAATATATAAATTTAGATAATTTTTAACTATTTAGAATGGTATATAAAGACAGTTAAATTTTAAGCTACTTTAAATGGTACAACACATATACTTAACAACGAGTTTGAGATATAAGGTAGTATTATTTTTATTGCAAAATTTATATATGTATATCCCACATTTATATTCTTAACTCCTCAGTGTGAGATTACTATTTAGATACTTTTTATTTTGGTGTCATCGATAGATTATTCAATTGTATAGTTCCTAAAAGATGTAGAGCAATTAACATACATACACATGATATATTGTGTTTAATGCAATTACCAAACACAAGATATTACCAAACACATGATATCATGAGGTTAAAGTATATAAAAATTAATATTAAACTACTTTTCAGTAGTACAACACTTAGTCTTAGCCAACTGATCATGGCATAAGACAGCACAAAATATAATTATCTCACACACAATATTTATATCCATTATTCAGTCATGTATTTTCTTAATTTCTTTATGTGAGATTATAATTCAACATCCCATTATTCGTATTCAATATACAATAATACTTTGTAGACATCTACCGTACAAAGAAAAATGTTTAGCAATGAGAATATCACACCAGGCTAGATTATCAATATTTAATTTCATATAAATTAAAAATTATTTATAACGATACTGTACTTTATTTTACCCAAATAGTTGAGATTTAATATAGTTGACATTTTTATTTAGTTTTCTATGCAAATTTTATATAAGAAATTCTCTAATTTATATTACTAAATATTTGATGTGTGACAAAACATTAGTTTCTTTTTAGTGTTATTAGTAGATTATTATAGTAGAAATAAATTACTATAATCAAAATACAAATAATATAACTAGCATATATATAATATTATACATTTAGAGAAATGATCAAACACATAATATTATGTGGTTAGAGTATACAAAATGTAATTATAAACTAAATTGGAGTGGTACTACACTTAGTCTTAACCAACTAGTCGAGACTTAAGGGAGTACAAAATTAAAATTTGCTTACACACTATATTTATATATGTCACCACTGACTTATTTTCTTAATTCTTCGACGTGGTATTATAACTCAACATCTTATTTTTGCTATTAACTAATATAGTGTTACTTTCTTGACATCTACCATATAAAGAAAAATCGTAAAACATATGATATTAACTGATTCGAGAATTGAGAAATGAGAATATTTTATGAGGCTGGCTAATAAATATATAAATTTAAATAAGTTTTAAACTAATTAAAGTGGTATATAAAGACAGATAAATTATAATCTAATTTAAATGGTACAACACATATCCTTAATAACGAGTTTGAGATATAAGGGAGTATTATTTTTATTACAGAATTTATAAAAGTAAATCCCTAATTTATGTTCTTAACTCCTCAGTGTGAGACTACTATTTAGCTTCTTTTTATAAACGTAAATCTCAAATTTATATTCCTGACTCCTTAGTGTGAGACTACTATTTAGCTTCTTTTTATTTTGGTGTCATCGGTAGATTAATCAATTATATAATTCTTAATAGATGTAGATCAATTATCATACACGTAATATATTGTGTTTAGAGCAATTACCAGACACAAGATATTACCAAACACATGATATCATGAGGTTAAAGTATATAAAAATTAATATCAAACTACTTTTGAGTCGTACAACACTTTGTCTTAGCCTAGTGATCATGATATAAGTTAGTACAAAATATAATTTATCTCACACACACTATTTATATCCATTATTCAATCATGTTTTTTCTTAATTTTTGGACGTGGGATTATAATTCAACATCTTATTATTGGTATTCAATAATACAATAATACTTTGTAGACATCTACCACACAAAGAAAAATTGACAAGCATATGATGTTATGTGATTGGATCATTGAGCAATGAGAATACCATACGTCGCTATATCTAATATCATATAAGTTTAAAATTATTTATAATAATAGTGCACTTAATCTTATCCAAACACCTGAGACTTCATTTAATACAAATTTTTACTTATTTTCTAATGCAAAATTTATATATGAAATTCTCTAATTTATATTACTAAATCTTTAATGAGTGACTAAAATTTAGTTTCTTAATTATCAATAGATTATTTAATAGTATAAATAAGTTTGTTATGAGTGATGAGAATATTTTATGAGGTTGTATAGTAAATATATAAATTTAGATAATTTTTAACTATTTAGAATGGTATATAAAGACAGTTAAATTTTAAGCTACTTTAAATGGTACAACACATATACTTAACAACGAGTTTGAGATATAAGGTAGTATTATTTTTATTGCAAAATTTATATATGTATATCCCACATTTATATTCTTAACTCCTCAGTGTGAGATTACTATTTAGATACTTTTTATTTTGGTGTCATCGATAGATTATTCAATTGTATAGTTCCTAAAAGATGTAGAGCAATTAACATACATACACATGATATATTGTGTTTAATGCAATTACCAAACACAAGATATTACCAAACACATGATATCATGAGGTTAAAGTATATAAAAATTAATATTAAACTACTTTTCAGTAGTACAACACTTAGTCTTAGCCAACTGATCATGGCATAAGACAACACAAAATATAATTATCTCACACACAATATTTATATCCATTATTCAGTCATGTATTTTCTTAATTTCTTTATGTGAGATTATAATTCAACATCCCATTATTCGTATTCAATATACAATAATACTTTGTAGACATCTACCGTACAAAGAAAAATGTTTAGCAATGAGAATATCACACCAGGCTAGATTATCAATATTTAATTTCATATAAATTAAAAATTATTTATAACGATACTGTACTTTATTTTACCCAAATAGTTGAGATTTAATATAGTTGACATTTTTATTTAGTTTTCTATGCAAATTTTATATAAGAAATTCTCTAATTTATATTACTAAATATTTGATGTGTGACAAAACATTAGTTTCTTTTTAGTGTTATTAGTAGATTATTATAGTAGAAATAAATTACTATAATCAAAATACAAATAATATAACTAGCATATATATAATATTATACATTTAGAGAAATGATCAAACACATAATATTATGTGGTTAGAGTATACAAAATGTAATTATAAACTAAATTGGAGTGGTACTACACTTAGTCTTAACCAACTAGTCGAGACTTAAGGGAGTACAAAATTAAAATTTGCTTACACACTATATTTATATATGTCACCACTGACTTATTTTCTTAATTCTTCGACGTGGTATTATAACTCAACATCTTATTTTTGCTATTAACTAATATAGTGTTACTTTCTTGACATCTACCATATAAAGAAAAATCGTAAAACATATGATATTAACTGATTTGAGAATTGAGAAATGAGAATATTTTATGAGGCTGGCTAATAAATATATAAATTTAAATAAGTTTTAAACTAATTAAAGTGGTATATAAAGACAGATAAATTATAATCTAATTTAAATGCTACAACACATATCCTTAACAACGAGTTTGAGATATAAGGGAGTATTATTTTTATTACAGAATTTATAAAAGTAAATCCCTAATTTATGTTCTTAACTCCTCAGTGTGAGACTACTATTTAGCTTCTTTTTATAAACGTAAATCTCAAATTTATATTCCTGACTCCTTAGTGTGAGACTACTATTTAGCTTCTTTTTATTTTGGTGTCATCGGTAGATTAATCAATTATATAATTCTTAATAGATGTAGATCAATTATCATACACGTAATATATTGTGTTTAGAGCAATTACCAGACACAAGATATTACCAAACACATGATATCATGAGGTTAAAGTATATAAAAATTAATATCAAACTACTTTTGAGTCGTACAACACTTTGTCTTAGCCTAGTGATCATGATATAAGTTAGTACAAAATATAATTTATCTCACACACACTATTTATATCCATTATTCAATCATGTTTTTTCTTAATTTTTTGACGTGGGATTATAATTCAACATCTTATTATTGGTATTCAATAATACAATAATACTTTGTAGACATCTACCACACAAAGAAAAATTGACAAGCATATGATGTTATGTGATTGGATCATTGAGCAATGAGAATACCATACGTCGCTATATCTAATATCATATAAGTTTAAAATTATTTATAATAATAGTGCACTTAGTCTTAACCAAACGCCTGAGACTTAATTTAATACAAATTTTTACTTATTTTCTAATGCAAAATTTATATATGAAATTTTCTAATTTATATTACTAAATCTTTGATGTGTGACTAAACATTAGTTTCTTAATTATCAATAGATTATTTAATAGTATAAATAAGTTTGTTATGAGTAATGAGAATGTTTTATGAGGTTCTATAGTAAATATATAAATTTAGATAATTTTTAAACTATTTAGAATGGTATATAAAGACAGTTAAATTTTAATCTACTTTAAATGGTACAACACATATACTTAACAACGAGTTTGAGATATAAGGTAGTATTATTTTTATTGTATAATTTATATATGTATATCCCAGATTTATATTCTTAACTCCTCGTGTGAGACTACTATTTAGATTCTTTTTATTTTGGTGTCATCGGTAGATTATTCAATTGTACAATTCCTAAAAGATGTAGAGCAATTAACATACACATGATATATTGTGTTTAATGCAATTACCAAAAAGAAGATATTACCAAACACATGATATCATGAGGTTAAAGTATATAAAAATTAATATTAAATTACTTTTCAGTAGTACAACACTTAGTCTTAGCCAACCGATCATGGCATAAGACAGCACAAAATATAATTATCTCACACACTATATTTATATCCATTATTCAATCATGTTTTTTTTAATTTCTTTATGTGAGATTATAATTCAACATCCCATTATTCGTATTCAATATACAATAATACTTTGTAGACATCTACCATACAAAGAAAAATGTTCAGCAATGAGAATATCACACAAGGCTAGATTATCAATATTTAATTTCATATAAATTAATTATTTATAATGAGACTGTACTTAATTTTACCCAAATAGTTGAGACTTAATGTAATAGACATTTTTACTTAGTTTTCAATGCAAATTTTATATAAGAAATTCTCTAATTTATATTACTAAATATTTTATGTGTGACAAAACATTAGTTTCTTTTTAGTGTTATCAGTAGATTATTATAGTAGAAATAAATTACTATAATCAAAATACAAATAAAATATTTGCATATATATAATATTATACATTTAGAGAATTTATCAAAAACATAATATTATACATTTAGAGAATTTATCAAAAACATAATATTATTTGGTTAGAGTATACAAAATGTAATTATAAACTAAATTGGAGTGGTACTACACTTAGTCTTAGCCAATTGGTCGAGACTTAAGGAAATACAAAATTTAAATTTGCTCACGACCTCTATTTATATATGTCACCACTCACTTATTTTCTTGACATCTATCATATAAAGAAAAATTGTAAAACATATGGTATTAAGTTATTTGAGAATTGAGTAATGAGAATATTTTATGAGGCTGGATAATAAATATATAAATTTAGATAAGTTTTAAACAATTTAAAGTGATATATAAAGACAGATAAATCATAATCTACTTTAAATAGTACAACACATAATCTTAACAACGAGTTTGAGATATAAGGTAGTATTATTTTTATTACAAAATTTATAAACGTAAATCCCAAATTTATATTCTTAACTCCTCAGTGTCAGACTACTATTTAGCTTCTTTTTATAAACGTAAATCTCAAATTTATATTCGAAACTCCTCAGTGTGAGACTACTATTTAGCTTCTATTTATTTTGGTGTCATCGGTAGATTATTCAATTGTATAATTCTTAATAGATGTAGATCAATTATCATACACGTAATATATTGTGTTTAGTGCAATTACCAGACACAAGATATTACCAAACACATGATATCATGAGGTTAGATTATATATAAATTAATATTAAATTACTTTTCAGTAGTACAACACTTAGTCTTGGCCAACTGATCATGGCTTAAGATATGAAAAAAATATAATTATCTCACACACTATATTTATATCCATTATTCAATCATGTATTTTCTTAATTTCTTTATGTGAGATTATAATTCAACATCTTATTATTCGTATTCAATATAAAATAATACTTTGTAGACATCTACCATACAAAGAAAAATCGTCAAGCATGTGATATTATATGATTGGAGCATTGAGTAGCAATGATAATATCATACAAGGCTAGATTATATATATTTAATTTCATATAAATTAAAAATTATTTATAATGATACTGTACTTAATTTTAACCAAACACTTGAGACTTATGTATTAGACATTTTTATTTTATTTTCAATGCAAATTTTATATAAGAAATTCTCTAATTTATATTACTAAATATTTGATGTGTGGCAAAACATTAGTTTCTTTTTTGTGTTATCGGTAGATTATTATATTTGAAATAAATTTCTATAATCAAAATACAAATAAAATAATTAGCATATATATAATATTATACATTTAGAAAAATTATCAAACACATAATGTTATGTGGATAGAGTATACAAAATATAATTATAAACTAAGTTGGAGGTACTACACTTAGTCTTAGCCAAATGGTCGAGACTTAAGGTAGTACAAAATTTAAATTTGCTCACACACTCTGTTTATATATGTCATCACTCACTTATTTTCTTAATTCTTTGATGCGGTATTATAACTCAACATCTTATTTTTGCTATTAACTAATATAGTTTTACTTTGTTGACATCTACCACATAAAGAAAAATTGTCAAACATACGATATTAAGTGATTTGCGCATTGAGTAATGAGAATATTCCATGAGGCTGGATAATAACTATATATATTTAGATAAGTTTTAAACTATTTAAAAGGGTATATAAAGACAGATAAATTTTAATCTACTTTAAATGGTACAACACATAGCCTTAATAACGAGTTTGAGATGTAAGGTAGTATTATTTTTATTACGGAATTTATAAATGTAAATCCCAGATTTATATTCTTAACTCCTCAGTGTGAGAGTACTATTTATCTTCTTTTTATTTTGGTGTCATCGGTAGATTATTCAATTATATAATTCTTAATAGATGTAGAGCAATTATCATACACGTAATATATTGTGTTTAGTGCAATTACCAAACACAAGATATTACCAAACACATCATATCATGAGGTTAAAGTATATAAAAATTAATATTAAACTAGTTTTCAGTAGTACAAACACTTAGTCTTAGCCAACTGATCATGGCATAAGACAACATAAAATATAATTATCTCACGCACTGTATTTATATCCATTATTCAATCATGTATTTTCTTAATTTCTTTATGTGAGATTATAATTCAACATCCTAATATTCGTATTCAATATACAATAATACTTTGTAGATATCTACCATACAAAGAAAAATGTTCAGCAATGAGAATATCACACAAGGCTAGATTATCAATATTTAATTTCATATAAATTAAAATTTATTTATAATGATATTGTACTTAATTTTTCCCAAATAATTGAGACTTAATTTAGTAGACATTTTTATTTAGTTTTCAATGCAAAATTTATATAAGAAATTCTCTAATTTATATTACTAAATATTTGATGTGTGACAAAACATTAGTTTCTTTTTTAGTGTTATCAGTAGATTATTATAGTAGAAATAAATTACTATAATCAAAATACAAATAAAATAATTAGCATATATATAATATTATACATTTAGCGAAATTATCAAAAAAATAATATTATTTGGTTAGAGTACACAAAATGTAACTATAAACTAAATTGGAGTGGTAATACACTTAGTCTTAGCCAACTGGTCGAGAATCGACCAGCTTTGATACCAACTGTAACATACCGTATAATATATATCTAGTATAATATGATACAAGTGTTAATAATTGGTACTGATCCAACATAAGTGCCTAATGGCATCAATATATATATATATATATATATATATATATATATATATATATATATATATATATATATATGTCCAAACTAAAAACATCAATGGAACATGTTATACAATAATGCCTAAATAATAAAAATCTAAGAACTATGTGCAATATCTTCATTGCACACAACTCCACAGCGGAAGATCATGATAAACAGCATCCCTTGAAACATCCATAACAGCTTCTCTTAGATTCAACCTGCAAGGATTACCTGAAAAATAACAACAATAATGGGATGAGATAATAATCTCAGTGAGTTCTCCTATCCTATGGGTCCACTCAGCTCTACAGGATTTTCTAATCAATATTCAACTCATATCCAACTCAAGTCAAAAAGGGAACGAAGACTTGAGCGATGGGGAAACTATCTCGCAATTGTATGGCAACATGCATCTGAGTTCTCATAACTCAACCACGATCATTATTCAGATCACGGAACATCAATTCCCGAACAGACTTATGTCTAAGCCAGGCCCGATTTAAGCATGCTCGTATGATTCGACTTTCGCGGTGGATATCTGGTTCCCCTATAGGACTTAAACCCACTATTGAGAACCATCACTCGTATGGGACTCTACCCACTTTGAGTCTCTTTCACCGTATGGGCCTTATCTCACTTTTGTGTCAACTTTTCCCCCATGTCCGCCATGGTTGGGGCTCAAACCCAATTGAGGCTCGAATTATTGGTCCCACATCCCAATGCTTCCTCGTCTAAGCATACCAAAAGAGACGTGTACCATAACAGAAAACACACATTCTGAATACATGATCGGTTCCACAATCATCGGTTCCACGAACCATAACAAAATCCATCAATCACAGGTGACTTCATTCACCATAATACACAAATAATAACATGGCATGTTCCATACAATGCGTCTCATTCTGAATCATGGCAACAATTTGTGCATGACCTCCACATAAGCGTCGTACAAATGAATACCGTATTCTCATACATATATCACACATGTTCCATAACCTAGATTATCTTTCTAAGTTATTAATCATGTTATACTCCTAGGTTTCCTCACTCACCTTTGTAAGGTTTTTAATCATGTTATTTCACAATCAAACATATCAACCATGTTTAAAATCCATCATAATATAATTCATAGAATTTGTAACACACATAATATACTATAACATGGTATCATAATAATAGCCTTTTTCGTTATCTTACTAACGCATCCGTCCGCATCCAAAACGGAGTTATAACACTCAATTAATTCATTAATCTGTCTTAATCAAGATTTAGATTAACATTTATTCATTGCATGACTATTCAACAACAAGATCCTTAGCCTAGTGGTAAGGCTTGTACCATATCAAGGAGGTCCTGGGTTGGACCCCCATTGGTGACATATTTTAATCGATTGTGCCCAAGAACCAATCGATTGGTTCTTCAAACTTCTTCAAAAATTCATCTTTTAACCACTCCTTTTTCTAATTTCAATCCTCCCAATCCATACTAAAACATATATTGTTATGAAATCATGTGATTAACCTCCATAACTTCAACAACAAAACACATAAGCATCAAACACTCAAGGATCACAACTTCAACAACAACAACATGATATCAACACATAGCATGGATGAGGAGTATGAACACAACAAGTTCATCACAAATTAACACAAATCCTAACGCCCCAAATATAGGTTATTTTCTCCCAAATGCTAAATCTATCTAAGAACTCACCTTGTAGAAGAAGAAGATGAAGTTTGGTGAAGGTGAGAGTGAAGATGACATGATGATGGTGGTGAAGATGATGATTCTCCATGGTTTTTTCTTCTTTTCCTCCAAGCTCTTCTTTCCTCTTTCTCTCTTCTTCTTTCTTCTCTTCCTTTTCTTTTTCCTTTCTGATATCTCTCACTCTCTCTTACCTACTTCTTCTTATCCTTTTCTTCTTCTTTCAACCCCCACCACACAAAAAATATATATAATATATATAATATCAAGTAGTAATATAAAATATCCCAATTGATATTTTATCTTCCAGCACCAATTGATCAATTATTAATATTATCAGAAATGTCCTCTCTTGTATTTATTAATATTGGTCTGTCTCTTTTATTAATAATTAATCTCTTCAGAGTTTCAATGGTTACTCTATTTGTCCCATTTTACAACATTTAAAGCACATAGGAGCTCTAACTGTTCCAACTGACAAAAGATAGCGTACATAGCAACTCAGTTGGTCTCAACTGACAACTAATTGAGCATTTAAGGTAATATGGGATATTACATCTACCATACAAAGAAAAATGTTCAGCAATGAGAATATCACACAAGGCTAGATTATCAATAATTAATTTCATATTAATTAAAACTTATTTATAATGATATTGTACTTAATTTTACCCAAACAGTTGAGACTTAATTAGTAGACATTTTTATTTAGTCTTCAATTCAAATTTTATATAAGAAATTCTCTAATTTATATTACTAAATATTTGATGTGTAACAAAACATTAGTTTCTTTTTTGTGTTATCAGTAGATTATTCGAGTAGAAATAAATACTATAATCAAAATGCAAATAAAATAATTAGCATATATATAATATTATACATTTAGAGAAATGATCAAAAACATAATATTATGTGGTTAGAGTATACAAAATGTAATTATAAGCTAAATTGGAGTGGTACTACACTTAGTCATAGCCAACTGGTCGAGACTTAAGGAAGTACAACATTCAAATTTGCTCACACACTCTATTTATATATGTCACCACCAACTTATTTTCTTAATTCTTCGATGCGGTATTATAACTCAACATCTTATTTCTGCTATTAACTAATATAGTGTTACTTTCTAGACATATACCATATAAAGAAAAATTGTAAAACATTTGATATTAAGTGATTTGAGAATTGAGTAATGAGAATATTTTATGAGGCTGGATAATAAATATATAAATTTAAATAAGTTCTAAACTATTTAAAATGGTATATAAAGACAGATAACTCATAATCTACTTTAAATGGTACAACACATAGCCTTAACAACGAGTTTGAGATATAAGGTAGTACTATTTTTATTGCAGACTTTATAAACGTAAATCCCAAATTTATATTCTTAACTCCTCAGTGTGAGACTACTATTTAGCTTCTTTTTATAAATGTAAATCTCAAATTTATATTCTTAACTCCTCAGTGTGAGACTACTATTTAGCTTCTTTTTATTTTGGTGTCATTAGTAGATTAATCAATTGTATAATTCTTAATAGATGTAGATCAATTATCATACACGTAATATATTGTATTTAGTGCAATTACCAGACACAAGATTTCATCAAACACATGATATCATAAAGTTAAAGTATATAAAAATTAATATCAAACTACTTTTGAGTCGTACAACACTTTGTCTTAGCCTAGTGATCGTGATATAAGTTAGTACAAAATATAATATATCTCACACACACTATTTATATCCATTATTCAATCATGTTTTTTCTTAATTTTTAGACGTGGGATTATAATTCAACATCTTATTATTAGTATTCAATAATACAATAATACTTCGTAGACATCTACCACACAAAGAAGAATTGCCTAGCATATGATGTTATGTGATTGGATCATTGAGCAATGAGAATATCATACGTCGCTATATCTAATATCATATAAGTTTAAAATTATTTATAATAATAGTGCACTTAATCTTAACCGAACGCCTGAGACTTAATTTAATACAAATTTTTACTTATTTTCTAATGCAAAATTTATATATGAATTTCTCTAATTTATATTACTAAATCTTTGATGTGTGACTAAACATTAGTTTCTTAATTATCAATAGATTATTTAATAGTATAAATAAGTTTTTTATGAGTAATGAGAATGTTTTATGAGGTTGTATAGTAAATATATAAACTTAGATAATTTTTAAAATATTTAGAATGGTATATAAAGACAGTTAAATTTTAATCTACTTTAAATGGTACAACACATATACTTAACAACGAGTTTGAGATATAAGGTAGTATTATTTTTATTGCATAATTTATATATGTATATCCCAGGTTTATATTCTTAACTCCTCAGTGTAAGACTACTATTTAGATTCTTTTTATTTTGGTGTCATCGGTAGATTATTCAATTGTACAATTCCTAAAAGATGTAGAGCAATTAACATACACATGATATATTGTGTTTAATGTAATTACCAAACAGAAGATATTACCAAACACATGATATCATGAGGTTAAAGTATATAAAAATTAATATTAAACTACTTTTCAGTAGTACAACACTTAGTCTTAGCCAACCGATCATGGCATAAGACAGCACAAAATATAATTATCTCACACACTATGTTTATATCCATTATTCAATCATGTATTTGTCTAATTTCTTTATGTGAGATTATAATTCAACATCCCATTATTCGTATTCAATATACAATAATACTTTGTAGACATCTACCATACAAAGAAAAATGTTCAGCAATGAGAATATCACACAAGGCTAGATTATCAATATTTAATTTCATATAAATTAAAAATTATTTATAATGATACTGTACTTAATTTTACCCAAATAGTTGAGACTTAATGTAGTAGACATTTTTACTTAGTTTTCAATGCAAATTTTATATAAGAAATTCTCTAAGTTATATTACTAAATATTTGATGGGTGACAAAACATTAGTTTCTTTTTAGTGTTATCAGTAGATTATTATAGTAGAAATAAATTACTATAATCAAAATACAAATAAAATATTTAGCATATTTATAATATTATACATTTAGAGAAGTTATCAAAAACATAATATTATTTGGTTAGAGTATACAAAATGTAATTATAAACTAAATTGGAGTGGTACTACACTTAGTCTTAGCTAACTGGTCGAGACTTAAGGAAATACAAAATTTAAATTTGCTCACATACTCTATTTATATATGTCACCACTCACTTATTTTCTTAATTCTTCGATGTGGTATTATAACTCTCGCCACTTATGGGCGTACTCTTTAAACTTTTCCTTATCCTTCTGGGACATGGCCCTCAATTGATCCCTATCGGGAGCCATATCCACGTTGTACTTGTACTGCTTGACGAAGGCCTCGCCAAGATCATTGAAGGATCGAGTGTTTGCACTGTCTAAACCCATATACCAACGCAGAGCGGCACCAGACAGACTGTCCTGAAAGTAGTGGATGAACAATTGGTCGTTGTCGGTATGAGTTGACATCTTCCTGGCATACATGACTAGGTGGCTGAGAGGACAGGTATTTCCCTTGTATTTTTCAAAGTCAGAGACCTTGAATTTCACAGGATTCTTCACATTGGGAACCAAGCAGAGTTCGGCAGCAGAATTCATAGCGTCCATATTCTCATGGACATCTGGGCCTTCAGATGGCTAAGAATGATAGATGGTGTCGTCTACCCTGGGCAGAGTATGCACGACAGGAGGAGGAACAGCAAGGACCGGGCTAGATGCCGGCATAGAAGCAAAGGTAGGACCAGGACCCTCGGGCATGAAATTGGTTGGCATCCCCCATGGGAACCCGGTTGGCATGGCTGTCGGAGCAAAGTGTGCACTGACTGCAGGCACAGTCGAGGATACAATCTCAGAGATGACTGTCCTCTGGGGAGGAGTTGAAGGCGTCAGAGAAGACTGGCTCTGGGCTTCCAAGAATGACTGGCTCTAAGCCACTGAACGGCACCTGATCCAGAATTGGTATACCCAAAAGATAGGCATACTCCTCAAGTGTAGGCAAAAGCTGGAAGTCCGGAAACGTGAAACAGCAGTATAAGGGATCATAAAACTGCATCAATACGCTCATCAACCCTTCGTCCACCTGAGTAGTGGAAGATTATCCATAACCGGGTTGTAGGTTGTTAGATGGATAAACGACCGACATCATCCTGAAGAAAGCGAAAGCAAACTTGTTAAAGGATGGACATCCGATTCCACGAGGAATACGAATCTTACTCTGCTGGAGAAAACAATCAAAAGACTGACCAGAGAGTGCATGAGACATATTATCTATAGCCGTCAAAACGTAGATAATACACTCACATGGAAGATTATCCATAACCGGGTTGTAGGTTGTTAGGTGGATAAGCGACCGAAATCATCCTGAAGAGAGCAAAGGCAAACTTGTTAAAGGATGGATATTCGATTCCGAACAAAGGAATACGAATCTTACTCAACTGGGGAGGACGACTTTGACCCAAGAGCGCATGAGATACATTATCTATAGCCGTCAAAACGTAGATAATATACTCGCATGGAAGATTATCCATAACCGGGTTGCAGGTTGTTAGATGGATAAATCGACCGAACAGAAAGGCATCGGGGTACCGGGACTAGGTATGCAAAAGATGACCAATCAAAAGGGGGAACCACAGACATTACCAGCAAACGGTGAATGAAAGAGGACCCACTGGGGATAAAGTTGCTGACTCGGAGCAAATATCTGAAAGGATGAGAATATCAATACCGAAACTGGATAATGATAACCACAAAGAGGGGATTACATCCACCGGTTAGTAGGTAGAAAACCACAGAAAAAGTAACCGTCATCAATCAGGATGAGCACAAAGGGTTGACTCCACGAAGGGGAGAACAGAGGATTCACGTCTACCGGTTAGTAGGTAGAAGACCGCAAAATCCGCCAACAATCAGAATGAACCACAAAGGTTACCTCTGCTAGGGGATGAAAGTGGGATTTTACAACTACCAGGAGTAGATAGAAAACCACAACAATAGGACTTACAACTACCGGTTTGTAGGTAGAGGCCACAAATTCCGCTGAGGAAAAGATGAATGAGTGCCGGTTAGTGAGCAATTATTCATTTATGCCCCAGGGAAGCACAAGAGACAGTCAATGGAAAGCCAATTTAGGATCGATCCAAAAAGGCATACTGAATCAAGACTCATCCTAATGAGGAAAGAACTCAATAGGGAAAACCCATCCCAAAGGGAGGGAACGGAAACAACCGTCATCCACGAGGATATAACTCAGTGGGGAGCGCAGAAGGAAATGACAGACACTTTCTGCTTAAGGGGTCGACTCTATATGGAGAGATCAGACACACCAACATTTACTAGGGGAGGATCCACTAGGGAGAAACAGGTTTTTCTTTCACCGACGGATGAGGAAATAAACCTCTCCGAGGGGTACCAATCCTGAACGCTGTCAGGAGCATCTGTAGCAAATGAGCCGTACAAATGTTTGAACAATGCTCCACCTCTGTCGGGGATACGATCTGATGGGTCAACACATGAATGCATATGTTTGAATCTTTCTATGGCATAATGCTCCATATTGAATGGAAATGCTACGCGATTTGGAGGATGCAATGATTACTATATGCAAAATGCAAATGATGAAAACTCCACTGGGGAGCCCAAAGATCAGATACTCCAACTCTGTGGGGAGACCCTGCTTGAAGAAATCTGCTTGAGAGCACCGACTTCTCACTCATGCTGGAGAACGGAGATACCAAGAATCAACCAGATCTCTGGTGAGGATAGATATGCATTGATAAAGTTCACCATGTCAACCACTCTGCTGAGGAATCTATCCGAGGGAAATGAAGGAGTGTTGGGATGTCAATCCACCAAGTGCCGAATCTTCCGAAGAAAAGCACCCGTGCTGGGGAGAAGAGAAGACTGCTCTGCTGGAGAGACGAAAGTTAGAGTCTTCAGTGAACACTCTGCTTGGGGAACTGCCCCACAACAGTATTTCAACAGCAACCTTGCTGAGGATGCCCCATGATAGGGCTCAAAAAAGCACTCTACTGGGGATGCCCCACCATAGGTGCTAACAGGGGCTTGGAAAAAAAACTGCACTGCCGGGGACATGAAGATGAACAACTTCAACCAACACTGCATTGAACAACCTCGCTGAGGAGAAACCACAAGAGGTTCTACAGGAAAAACACAGTTATGCTCGAGATACGAACAAATGTCTTACCTGTTGGTAATCATACCACCCTTGGGAGAGCACTGCGGATCTCCTAGGTATCCTTCCATCATTGTGAATGTTCACTTTGTTTAAGAACAATTTTTGTGAAAATTTTTGTTTATTTTGAAAACAATGATACTTTATCAATTAAAACATGCAAAACATTTGTTGAGTTGAAACAAATAAGAGTGCAAATAATTGGATAAAAGCTCAAATTGATGTGATGGAATGGTAGTCCGCAAAGGGCGAGACTCCATAGATCTGTACAAGTTTGAAATCGGTGATATATATTGGAGAGGGCTACATTGAACATAATGACCTTTTCTCTACCATTCCGAATTTCGATGTATCCGGAGCTTCAGTCGATGTAGAAAACAGTCTTGTCAGGATGCAGTTACTTGCCAAATCCCTAATTTTTGCCTAGATTGCCCCAGTGTGAGGTGCTTAATCTAGCGGGATGCAAATTCTTTTTTCAATGTCTCTAACTTTTGCCTGGATCGCCCTTTCGGGTTTTCAATCCACCGAGGCGCTCCTTTTTTGCCTAAGTCGCCCTTTGGGGTGTTCGACTTAGCGAGCTATTTTGCTTTTTTCTTTTTGTTTTAGGCGAAGTATTTCTTGAATGCATCGGAATTCACAGGACGAGTGAACTTCTCCATCCATTGTTGTAAGTGTCAAAGCACCGCCTGAAAAGGCTCTCTTGACAACATATGGACATTCATAGTTTGGGGTTCACTTGCCCCTAGAATCGAGCACGAAAGACAAGACTTTCTTGAGCACAAGGTCACCTTCTCGGAACACACGAGGCTTGACCTTCTTGTCGAATGCTTTCTTCACTCTCTGCTGATATGACTGACCATGACACATGGCAGTTAATCTCTTCTTTTCGATTGGATTCACTTGGTCGTAACGACCCTGAATCCATTCAGCATCAGTAAACTTGGGACTTTGAGGGTGCTATTTTTCCTTTTGTTTCTTTCTTTCTTTTTCTTTCTTTTTTTTCTTTTGATTTCTTTTGATTTTGCACCCTCCTCTTTCTTTTTTTGTTTTTGTTTTTCTTTTTTTTAAATGCCCCAGTTGGTTGTTCTGCTGATTCTCGAGATGCACCTGAGTGGTCTTCTTTTCTTGCTCAAGAAGTCGGGAAATACCGTCAGGAATCCCTTCAACATCATCTTCTTCAGCTTCGAATACAAGGAATTCAAAATTGGGAGATGACGTGGATCATTATGTTCAATGGGTTTAAGAATCAACCTGCATAATGATTTTGATATGAAAAGCTTTTTGGAAAACAAACAAGGCAACCATTATGCAGATGAAAAGATTGCTTTTATTCTTGTTTTTAGGGTTTTTTGTGATCACCAATTTCATGTAAAAAGCGAAAAGGGAAAACAAATGGAAAAACAAATGTTTAACATGAATTTATTTGAATGAAAATATCATTGCACAAAATGTTGCCAACAATGTCATCACTTCTCCTTTTGGCATGGGAGAAGGGTTTTTAAACAAAATGATTATTACTCTGACTTATGAACAACTGTAGGAACGCCCACAGTGACCCAATTGTGATAGATCCCACCAGGGATGACAACTGTCAGAATCTCTTGCATCAGCAGCTTCTGCTTTTGAACAACCCTCTTTGTCGAAGACCTCGGAAGACAAGTCAGTGCCAGCCCGTGACTTGTTATCTTCAAGCTTGATTAACATGGGGACCCAAGTCTTCAAAATTCAGAATACCTGACCTCACGAGGTCTTGAACCTTCATCTTCAACTGAAAGCAACTATCCACATCATGACCAGGAGCACCCGAATGATACACACACTGCTGCTCAGGCCTATACCACCACCGGGGGTTGACGGGTACGGCCGGCGGGTCTCTGGGAGTAATCAAGTTCCACTCTACCAACGAGGGATACAGCTCTGCGTACGACATAGGGATCGGGTCAAAAATGATCCTCTTCCTCTCATTACCCGTATTGGCTTGATTATCATTGGGAGGCTGGTAAGCCTGCTGTTGAGGACGATGTTGCTGGTGTTGATATTGCCGAGTTGGTCCTCTCTGTTGCTGTTGGGTTGCTGGAATAGTCACAGCGGCGGCCTGACTATATTGTCCTCTGTTTACACTCCTCCGACGGTGCACAGCATTTGTTTCACTTTCTCCCCTTTTGGGTGCCCCAGAGAATGGCTTCTTAGAACTGGAAGAGTTTGAAGAGCCAGGATCTCGTATCTTTCCTGCTTTGATAAGGCTCTCGGTCCTTTCCCCACAGACAACAACATCAGAAAAGCTACTGAACGGGCAACTTCCCATGCGGTCCATGAACACACCTTGCAAGGTTCCAATGAACATGTCAGTCAGCTCTCTCTCCAACATAGGAGGTTGCACTCTTGCGGCTAGCTCCCGCCATCTCTGGGCGTACTCTTTGAAGCTTTCCTTGGATTTCTGACACAAACTCTGCAGTTGAGTTCGGCTCGGCGCCATGTCCATGTTGTGCTTGTATTGCCTCAGAAAGGCTTCACCCAGATCTTTCCAGCTTCTAACTGATTCTCTTTTCAGATCCATGTACCAGTCCAGAGACGCCCCAGACAGACTGTCTTGGAAAAAGTACACCCACATCTTTTCGTCGTCAGTGTAAGCAGAGATTTTCCTGAAGTAAGCCTGCACATGGGTGCGAGGACAGGAAGTACCATTGTACTTTTCGAATGAGGGTGCTTTGAACTTGTACGGGATTCTCAACCCCTCTACCAACCCCATATTTGTAACATCAAATCCCAGGGAGTTTTGACATTCCATCGCACAGATTTTCTCAGCGAGGGCATCAACTTTCCGATCCCTGTCCTCATCTCTGACTACTTCATCATCTTCACTCAGCAGTGTGAACATGTCCTCTTGCCTATCAACAATAGGAGCAGGATGACGAACAGGAGCTCGGGTAGCTCTAGCATTGACCTCTGCAGCAAGAGGTTGTCCATTGATCCTTATTCCTCTCAACTTATCCCCGACGGCATAGTCGTTAGTGGGAGCAGCAACATTGACATCCTCATAAGCAGGTGCAACAACAGGCGAAGCACGGTTGGACGTCTGGATCACAGTCTCCTGTCTCTGAACCAGGGCTCTGAGCTCTTCCTGACCTTGAGCAACCCCCTGCATCATTGACATAAACTGGGCCATGTTCGCCCTCATCTCAGCCAACTCAGTCTGAACCTGATCCATATTCCTCTGATGGTTGAGTCTGGTTGAATACCAATGCAGTCTCTGATCAGCTATCCTGCCTGACACAGGAACCAGAGTGAGAAGTCCGAACTAGAACACCTGTTATGCAATATGACATGAGTATGATGTTAATGCATATGATGCACATGAAATGATCATTTCTCAGGCATTCAAAGAGCCTGATTCATCTTCGAAAGATAGCAATCTGCAGCAACACGGCGCGGTATACAAGAGCAATGAGTACCGAGTGAAACCAACAATTTCATCTGTAAATGAGCACCCGGATCCATCAGTGAACAGACTCTGGAATGTACCCGAGAAATGATATGCATGCAAAGATTAGCTTTTTTCTTTTTTCTATTTTTTATTGCATTTCTTTTGAAAAATAAACATGATATGATGCACATGATGCAGACACGACTGGCAAGCTGTGCATCTCTGAACACAGGATCGAAGCTTCGGCTCGAACTCGGAGCAACAATTCTCTGAAACCCAAAGTCAACTGGTCAACTGTAATCTGAACCCAATCTGAGAAACTGAGTCACCAACAGGGACATACTGAGTCACCATCTGTACCTGTTAAAATGATCATTCCCTCCCCACTCACGGGTGTCATCTAGGCCAGGGTAAGGTTGAGAGAAATGCAGGATAAATAACCCTTTCAAGAATATCATCCTGTGCACACCAGATGTATGCACCGATAATACCCCATCAGAGTCTGAACTGCTCGTGATATCGATGTTCCTCTAAGTGGCGTACACCACCCGCTTCCCATGAATCACTCTATTCCTAGGTTTCCTAGATTGCACTCGTAGCCTGGGTATTGGGCCTTTTACCTCGAGTAACTCCCACCCCAAACAGAGAAAATAAGCCAGCACAACAGATGAATATGAATGAATGCAAACATTAATGCACACATTGAATGCAAACAGTAAATGAAATGAATGCAATAAATAACAGTAAATAGCAACCAAAGCCCTAACCTAGAGAACGCTAGGAGAGACTCGCTTAGGGAAGGTGGACCAGCACAGGTCAACTTCTCTAGTTCCCCAGCAGAGTCGCCAGCTGTCGCATTACGCGAAAAACCGGCGGGAAAACAGAACAACAGAGCCGCCACCGTGCGTTATTTATCCCAAAAGAGGGAAAGGAAACGCTCGAAGTAAACCTGGAAAAGACATGGTCTCGCGACCAAAGAGAATGGGATCGGGAGTCGGTTATGCGAAGGAAAGGTATTAACACCCCTACGCATCCGTCGTACTCGACGGGATCCACGCACAAAAGGAAGGATAAAGGTTGCTAAAACACTGCTCACAAACAAACACATCAAACACTGGCTGAAAAGGGACACAGGAAAGACAAAAGAAACCAACTCGGCAGAATATCGCATCCTGGGCCTACGTAGTCTATCAGGCATAGACATCAGAGTCGACGTAGTTCGGACTAGGGGAAAACATGCTCGCTAGGATGTCGCATCCTATGCATACGTATCTTCTCGGACTAAGAAGAATCAGAGCACTCGTGGCTCGGCTAACGCACGCAAGACAAAACCACACAGGAAATCGACTGCCAATCGCTGGACTTACGTCAAACTCCACACAAAAAACAAACATGGAAACCGAATGCCAATCGCTGGACTTACATCAGACTCCGAACCAAACACACCCACACTGGAAACCAAATGCCAATCGCTGGACTTACATCGGACTCCAAGCACACAACAAGACAAAATAAAAAGGGCGCCCGGAGAGATCAGCTCATCTTCTGCCTACGTACCTCATCTGGTATGAGGATCAGGGCGACGTAGTTCCCCTACGCAGGGACAAAGGACTAGCCTAACCAGAGACTGGGAAATGACATACTAGAAGGGAGACTAACTCGAGCCTAATAGTTGTCATGCAAATTCACCATGGTCCTAGGTCAAGGTTTCTAGCTAACTTGCACAGGGAGCAAGCTAAACCTAAGCAGCACAAGCAAAGCAAACAATCACACAAATAGCACACACTATATACACACAAAGTGGGCTCACACAAGGGTTAGGCTGTGAAACACAAGCCAAATGAAATCAGGTGATGTTAGCTCTTAACCCTAACATTGAGAGTTAGGGTGAAGCAGATGAAATGGGAAGTGAAGATAAGACTTCACAGCTCTTATCCCTGGCCTGGGAGAGCTTTCAGACAAAAGAATGTGTGGGTTCAGAAAGTGGGAACCCTTCTACACATATGACTGACACAACTGTACAAGGATCTTGGGTTAATATCCACAATGCATCAACACAAGGTGTGTGAGCAAAGGGATGACTCAACTGAATAGCAGGAGATGGATTGCACATCTCTTGTATCTGCCGATTGCCTTATCAAAGGTCTTTTCCTGCTTGGGGACAAAAATAAACAATCACAAGCATGGCCTCTTAAGGAGGACTTCAGACAGGTGCCTGACCAAATAACAGGCCAGGTCTTCCAGACTACATGGAGTTAGAGACATTATACCTCAATGCTCAAGCTATCAAGCAAAGCAAAAGCAAGTTCACAAAGGAACTATAGCAACTAAGGTACCTGAAAACAATCCAACATAAGAATCAACAACCAATGTGTAATCAAACAATAATGTGCATAGCACAAAGCTCAAGTGAACCAAGCACCCTACAACACAAACAAGTTAGTTCACAATAGTCAAACGAAACAATTCAACTTGCATTAATTCCTTTAAAACACTTTGCTTCTTAACCTGAAAAGTCAAAGTCAAACTCAAACATGAGTAATAAGACCACTAGGACAAGCCTAGGGTCCAAAGGATGGAAAAATCTTAAAATAGCAAGTAAAACATGATCAAAACCAAGATAATTCAAATGAGAAGATATCCCAATTGGTCTCATATCCAAACTATGCACTAATTTCATTTTATGCACAAATTAAGACAAAGTGAGCAAAGTTGAATCACATATGAACAACCAGAATGATTACATCCAAACAAATGTCAAAACAGCTCAATAAATTCCACAAAAATTCTATTCTAAACAGAACACATTCAATGAGCTACATGTCAATTTTCATGCAATTTGGACAAGTGGAGCTATGTCAATTAAATCAACATGTCAAGGTATGCAAAACACAACCAAATTAAGTCACCAAAATGTACACCAACTTCAATCAATGGTAAAACAGTGATATCACATTAGAAATGAGTGGGACCAAAGCCAAATTAAAGTTATACATGTTAGGAAGCACTCCACCAAATTTCATATTCATAGGACAAGGGATGAGTATTTAACAAGACATGTAAGTTTACTACTCAATCAAAACCCTAAAAGTGCTAAACAGCAATCAAAAATCCAAATCAAATAGAAAATGGATCAATTAAATCCACAAAAAGTCAGGGTGAAACCTAACATAAAAAAGTCACCTCATGCAAAAAATCAGAGCCATAGGCCTAAGGTAAGCATGGAAAAATAAATCATGAACCCAACATAGCATAGTGTGACACATATTGTCACACTCAAAAAGAATATGTCATATCTATCAAACCAGAGATCCAAAAATTACAAATTATATACCAAAATCTCCAAGAATGTGTCAAGAATCATCATATGAAAGTTCATCCAATTTGGAGCTAGCATGATTATTTGGTGATTAAAATGGTAAAACATACAAATATTGCACACATGTCAAATATCAATATACCATTCCAAAATTCTACCAAGCACAACATGAACTATTATGCCAAAAAAATTCTAGAGAAAATTTGGAATCTAACAAAAAAAGTCCCATTCAAATTGGATTAAAATTGGATTTGTTTTGATTTTTTGAAGTTTAATGAAATAATGAAATGTTTATTTAAGTTGAAAATGAATTTATTAAAGTCTGATGGCATTATGGTAAATATCCAAGCCAGGGCCAAAAACGGCGCAACTTCATTAATGCGCTGGCGGCTTGTGATTCGTTGGATTCGGAGGGAAACGCGAATTTCAAACGGGAGGCCAAAGCAGTGGATTAAACACGCGTTTTTTCCAGAAGTTCAAGAACAACAACGTGTTCTTCATGGCCAGATGCGGTTATGAGCGATTCTCAACCAAAATGGATAAATCTTATACCGTTCTCTCCGTCTCTCATCGTAGATCAAGGATATGGCCGTGGTTTTGTCTATAAGTCAATGTACACAAAGATCCGATCCAAAATAGATTTGTCACACAAACTTTAAATCACAATATCTTGATGATTAATGGATGAAAACGCATGATTCAAACATCAATATGCTCTATGTTCAACGCACTATCGAATCCATATAACAATTGCATGATTTAAAGAGTTCGATTTCCAACCTTCTTGATGCGCAGCTCGTGAATCCTTGCTCGTTTCGTTCCAATTTGTGAAAACAGATGCAGTAGCTTGATTATGAAGGTGATTGGTGAAGAAATTTTAGCTCAACAACGCTTGGATCATGAAGATTCACCAACTGCCATGTGAGAGTGAGCTTTGCAACAGTTGGAAACGGCGCGGTTTTCTCCTCCAATTGCTTCAAACAGCACTTGCAAATTACCTGCCAATGATGATCAACAAGAGAAAACACGAAAAATGGAGGAAATCTTGATGAATATTGATGAATTATCAAAAAATGTGAAAGTGCAAAGTGGAGAAAAATGAGAGAATTGTGAAATTTTTCTGTTTGGATCTGAAGAAATGATTAGTGATCATGAAATACAGTTACAATTATCTCTTTATACCTCTCCCTAATCCAAAATTAATTAAGATTAAGCAAATGGAAAAGATTAGTGTAATATGCATTTTTCAAGCTTTGGTCCAATATGCCCTTTCATGATGCAGTCCATTTTTCTGTCCAAAACCAGTTAACACAAACTCTAAATGGCATATGTGATGTGTTGAAAAAAGTCCCATTTGAAAATTCCAAGTATTTTGAAAGTTGGACCATTTTGCCCTTGGTTTTTAATTGTTGCACTTGAAAATTGACCTTTTTATGTGAAGACTTTTGGCAAAATGTGATGATGGATTATGAAAGTACACATCAAATGTGGTTTTCTCAAAGAAGAACCATCCAATTTGGCCATTCCATGTGAAAGTTATGCCACTTTGAATTTAGGTATTTTTGGAAAATGACTTGACCATATCTTGCCAACCACACATGGGAATTTCAAGTTCTTGGACTTTTTGGAATGGTGAGATCAAGATCTTCAACTTTCATGTTGGACAAAAATCCATTTTAAGCTTGTATGATGAAGTAATTTTGAGGAGAAAAACTTTCCATTTTGGGCAGCTGAAATTACAGGTCACCTGCTATTTTTGGAAACTTCTGATCTGACCTCCAATTCTTCAACCTTGGTCTTTGGTATGTCAAATGAGACTTATATGGACATGAATGAGGCCTTTCAAACCATCTCACACCTTCCAATCCATAAAATCAGGCACAGTTGACCACAATTGACTTTCTAGGGCTTCTGAAGAAATTCAGCTTGACTGATGACTTCTGAGCATCCAATCTTTGGCCAAACCACTTCAAAATGATCCTTAGACCATATGAACTTGATAAATCAACCCTAGGGCTTTGTCCCAATGAAAATGGCACATGCTTGCTTGTTTGACTGATTCTCCTGACCAGTTTGACCTAATTCCTCTGTGGGCTTGCACATGGGCAAATGGACAATGCAATGTTATGCAGTGGACCCTGTTATGTTAATGACCTAATGATGAAAATGTATGTACAATGGTAGGGTGCAAATTTGAGGTGCTACAAGGGGGTTGGTTATGCAATGAGAAGGTGTTAGGCACCCAAAACATCCTAGGTACTCCTAGGGAGCCCTTTTCACACTTGTTGCAAGGTTGTTTATTTTGTGGAAAATTTTGTTTGTGCAAACATGATTGAAGAGATGAGAGGAGAATGTACAAGTTTATTTACATTTTTGTGTTTGGATGGATAAACCCATTGCCTACGTACCATCTTATAAAAAGATTAGGATCAAAACCTCGTAGTTCGGGGTAAAAATCTCAAAAATGAGTTGGTGAATTGATTGGTCCAAAAGCCTTAAGGTCTTTTGTTATCAAAGGGAGAAAACTCAACCAAACCACAAATCCACCATGTGAGGATAGCTTCAACATGCTAGTGAGGGGTTAACCCTATAATAAGCATGGAAGACTCATTGTCCATCACTAAGGATATAGGTGAGTATTACATCTACCACAAGGATAACTCAAACCTAATAGCTAAAGGTTATGGAAAATTTGATAAAGAAAGTTTCCATTGGAACCACAAAAAGGCATTTGAATGGGTTATATTTACCAATTAGAAGTATATACAAAAATGGTCAAAGTTGACTTAAAGATTCAATTCAAAATAAGTGTTATGAAAAGAAGGTTTGAAAATCAAAAGCCTAAGGCTTAGGTTTCTAATGTTTGAAAATAAAAATTAAATGGTTGCACAAAAGTTTTGGCTTGGGTTAGAGTGGAGAGAAGAAAAAGAAGGGATAAGTCCTAAGTAAAAAAAAAGGTGAGGGATAAAGAAACAAAACCACAATGGAGTTCCTCTCTTGAGATCATATAGATGATCCAAGTAGCTCCCATCCTTTGAAATAGGCAATCACAAGCAAGACTCAAGCAATCAACAATCAATGAATTTGAGATAAGGTTCTTCAAGGCATCTTGGATCTCTCTCTTTTAGGAGCTCATGGTAATGGTTCCTCAATTAGGCTCAAGTTGGAATCCCTAGCAGAAGAACACACACATTAAAAGTTCCATGAAGTAAAACAAGAATGGACAAGAGTGAGTTTAGAGATTTGGTCCCTCTAATCCATCTTCATCATTAAGGTCCATTTACTCCAATTTTGCATAAGGAAAGTCCTAGAATCTAAGTCCAATTCTCCATTCTTTGCATAGGGAAAGTCCTAGAAACTAAGTCCATTTCTTTGCATTTGGTTCACAACAATCAAAACAAACACAAGCATAATAATATATACACAATTATGTACTCAAGTGAGCAAAAGGCAAATGGCATTAACATAAACATGTGCTCAAGTGAGCAAAGAGAAAAGAAAATGGATAAAATGTGCAAGAATAGTAAATTGCATAAAAGTAAAGAGCAAAAAGTAAATGTTAGTTGTTAATAGTTAGTGTTAGTAGTTAGTGTGCCATAAGGCAAATTTAGCGCTATGTTAAGCAATCGTAATTGGACTTATGTAGAAGTCACAACTATCTGAGGCCGGTCAATAATAATGTAGGCAACAACACAAGTTAGGAGTCTTGATTAGTGAACCAAGTCCCAACAACTTGCCATGCCAAAAAGAAGAAGAGAATTGATCTTGTATTGGTTTAAGCCTTTTGCATGATTTAGGAAACAACCTATCCTCAATGCAAAGCCATTCACTTGATCAATTGATCAAGATGAATTAGATTTGGATTAAGGAAGATTAAGTCTCCCTAATTAATGCTAACTTATCAACCTTCAACTCATTGATCAAAAAAGAAAAAAAAAGAAGAAGGAGATGGAGAAAGGATAATGAAAAATGGAAATGGAAAGATCAAAATGCATTAAATGAAATATGATGTACCAATCCATATGTATTGATTAAATGACATTGAAAGTCAAAGTCAAACAATGATAAATTAGAAATGAGATGAAGATTGGAGATCAAACAATAAGCAAAATATTTTTTTGGCATTTTTAATATTAAAATAAACTTGAATTAAAAGTAAAAGAAAGGTCAAACTTCAAAATCACTTCAAACCAACCTTGAAAGGTCCAAGTGATTTATCCCAAGTTCAACAAGGTCAAACAAAGTTTGACAAAAATTTCAGCATTTTTAAAAGTCAGAAACTATTTTTAATCAATTAAAAATGAATAAAAATAACCTAATTGAACTAAAAATAAGAAAAATCCACAACGCTTGGATCCCACTTCATTAATTGACGTGGCTGATCACAAGGCTGGGAGACGCGCGCGCACGGTAGACCCTGGTCAATGCAACCACACATGGATTAAATAAAAGTCATAACAATGAATGGCATGGATTAGATCTGGAAATGCAATCACACGATCCAGATTTGATCTGGCAATGAAGCAGCCACCGGAGCCACCTTCTTCTTCGGTGAGCTTGCATTTTTCGGCCACCATAGCAGACAACCAAAGCTTAACCAAATCATGCGATCTATACATCATTGGAAAGCTGGGATGATGTACATCATCCCTGTACCATCCATTTTCACTCTAGATTTCCATGGTGTGAGAAATCAGAGGTTGAAAAATCTGGTGTTCATCATGAACTCAATGGATTTCAAAAATTAAATGCATAATCATGATGCCTCTATTGAGAGGACTTCAGCCAACACAAGATCCAAGCAAATAGGTCAATGGATGATGAGATTCGAAGAAAATACCAGTTGAAGAGTAAGCTTGAATTCTAGAAACTTGAGCTCGATTCTTTGCTTTCTTTGCCAAAATAGAAGATCAGTGAGATGAATGATGAAGGTTTAGAAGCTTTAGATCCAAGGATTCAACCAGATGTAGTTGAATTTTGGATCTGAAAAAATTAGAGAAAAATGAACTAGCTTCTTTGGTAATGCTTATGGAGAGATTTGTGCAGCATAACAGGTTGAATCAGCCGTGTATTTTGAATGGAATAGGGTCTCTATTTATAGAGGAAATGGCAAGGAGAATGTGATCAAAGCCGTGTGCATGAATTTGGACAATCCTTGCATGGGCTTGCATGATCATGCACAAGGCCCAAAAACAATGCCAATTGCAAGCTGAGCTCAGTCTGGAATGAAATGGACGTGTAATTTGCTTGGAATTTGCTTGTGTATCAAGATTTCATGTGCATTCCTCATTTTGACCTAAACATTCATCTCTTCGAATGTCCCAATTGGAAAGTCCAAACATGATCATGTGAGTAATGGTTGGAAAGGTCTTGCTGTAAGGATCAATTGTTATGTTGGACAAAAATCCATTTGAAGTGTGGAAATTTATGAAATTTGAGTTTAAAGTGCAAGGTGCAAAACATGCAGAGGCAATATTTCTAAATTTGGCCAAAGTTCAAGCCCTTCTGTTTTGATGATGCGAGCCTCAAACTAAAACACCTCCAACATCAAAGTTGTAGATCGTTTCACGACAATCAAAATGGACTTAAAGTGTGAATCATTTGGATTTTGGATGAAAGAGTTATGGGCACTTGAAGTTGGACTTTTTTGCTTTTTAATGCATTTGGCCCAAAAGGACCTATAATGTATTGCATTATCACATGTATTTCCTTTGAGATTTTGAAATTTTGCTCAACATAACATTTGAAGTAGACATCTTAAGATTTCTAATTCATTTGATCCCACCTCAAAATCATAAAAAATGAATGAGTTATGTCCTTGGGAAGTTGACCTAAAATTAGGGTTTCAGTCAAAATGACCTATAATGTATTGGAATGAAAGATGGCCTTCCAAGCTTCAAATAAATTTTTGATCAACATGAAAGTTGTTCATATTATCCTTAATAACATTTTTGATTTTGGAACCATCTCCATTTGACCAACACATAAAAAGTTAGGTCTCAGTGCACTTCAAAATAGTCAGATGAATTGACTGATCAACTTCTCAAGTCCATGACTCATATCTTGATGAATTGATGTTTGAGGAAACTCAAATAATTTCAAATATGTATAAAATGATGAATTAAATAACTTCCCTTAATTGTATTTGATCATGGGCTGAGGTTGCTTCATGAGCAAGGCATTGTGGTGCACAAATGAATTAGGGTTTCCTTGGGGCACAAACCTCAAATCCTTTGACTTGCTTTGATCAAAATGATGAATTGAGATACTAGGGAGTCATATTTGATGGATGAGAGCTTTGGGAACCATTACCATGCTTGCTATCATCTCCTCTTGGCCATATCATTGCACAAAAGATCTCCTGGAAGCTTTGGACCTTGTGATTGGTCAAGCTACAAACAAAAGATGTTATCACATATTTTTGTGCTTTTGATTAGTAAACAAAATAAGAAAAGCAATGATATACAATTCAAGCATGCTTGGTGATCTCAAACCACTCACAAGAGGTCCCACCCAAAGGCAAAAGGAACCAAGATGCTTATTATCCTTGAGGCAATGCAAGTGCAATGTTATGATTCCATGAGGGATCTTAGGGACAAAATTGGGGTCTTATAACTATAACATGGTATCATAATAATAGCCTTTTTCGTTATCTTACTAACGCATCCGTCCGCATCCAAAACGGAGTTATAACACTCAATTAATTCATTAATCTATCTTAATCAAGATTTAGATTAACATTCATTCATTGCATGACTATTCAAAAAAAAGATCCTTAGCCTAGTGGTAAGGCTTGTACCATATCAAGGAGGTCCTGGGTTGGACCCCCATTGGTGACATATTTTAATCGATTGTGCCCAAGAACCAATCGATTGGTTCTTCAAACTTCTTCAAAAATTCATCTTTTAACCACTCCTTTTTCCAATTTCAACCCTCCCAATCCATACTAAAACATATATTGTTATGAAATCATGTGATTAACCTCCATAACTTCAACAACAAAACACATAAGCATCAAACACTCAAGGATCACAACTTCAACAACAACAACATGATATCAACACATAGCATGGATGAGGAGTATGAACACAACAAGTTCATCACAAATTAACACAAATCCTAACACCCCAAATATAGGTTATTTTCCCCCAAATGCTAAATCTATCTAAGAACTACCCTTGTAGAAGAAGAAGATGAAGTTTGGTGAAGGTGAGAGTGAAGATGACATGATGATGGTGGTGAAGATGATGATTCTCCATGGTTTTTTCTTCTTTTCCTCCAAGCTCTTCTTTCCTCTTTCTCTCTTCTTCTTTCTTCTCTTTCTTTCCTTTTTCCTTTCTGATATCTCTCACTCTCTCTTGCCTACTTCTTCTTATCCTTTTCCTCTTCTTTCAACCCCCACCACATAAAAAATATATATAATATATATAATATCAAGTAGTAATATAAAATATCCCAATTAATATTTTATCTTCCAGCACCAATTGACCAGTTATTAATATTATCAGAAATGTCCTCTCTTGTATTTATTAATATTGGTCTGTCTTTTTTATTAATAATTAATCTCTTCAGAGTTTCAATGGTTACTCTATTGGCCCCATTTTACAACATTTAGAGCACATAAGAGCTCTAACTGACAAAAGATAGCGTACATAGGAACTCAATTGGTCTCAACTGACAACTAATTGAGCATTTAAGGTAATATGGAATATTACATCTACCATACAAAGAAAAATGTTCAGCAATGAGAATATCACACAAGGCTAGATTATCAATAATTAATTTCATATAAATTAAAACTTATTTATAATGATATTGTACTTAATTTTACCCAAACAGTTGAGACTTAATTAGTAGACATTTTTATTTAGTTTTCAATTCAAATTTTATATAAGAAATTCTCTAATTTATATTACTAAATATTTGATGTGTGACAAAACATTAGTTTCTTTTTTGTGTTATCAATAGATTATTAGAGTAGAAATAAATACTATAATCAAAATACAAATAAAATAATTAGCATATATATAATATTATATATTTAGAGAAATGATCAAAAACATAATATTATGGGGTTAGTATACAAAATGTAATTATAAACTAAATTGGAGTGGTACTACACTTAGTCATAGCCAACTGGTCGAGACTTAAGGAAGTACAAAATTTAAATTTGCTCATACACTCTATTTATATATGTCACCACTCACTTATTTTCTTAATTCCTCGATGTGGTATTATACTTCAACATCTTATTTTTTCTATTAACTAATATAGTGTTACTTTCTTGACATCTACCATATAAAGAAAAATTGTAAAACATATGATATTAAGTGACTTGAGAATTGAGTAATGAGAATATTTTACGAGGCAAGATAATAAATATATAAATTTAGATAAGTTTTAAAGTATTTAAAGTGGTATATAAAGACAGATAAATCATAATCTACTTTAAATGGTACAACACATAGCCTTAACAACGAGTTTGAGATATAAGGTAGTATTATTTTTAATGCAGAATTTATAAACGTAAATCCCAAATTTATATTCTTAACTCCTCAGTGTGAGACTACTATTTAGCTTCTTTTTATTTTGTTGTCATCGGTAGATTATTCAATTGTATAATTCTTAATAGATGTAGATCAATTATCATACATGTAATATATTGTGTTTAGTGCAATTACTAGACACAAGATATTACCAAACACATGATATCATGAGGTTAAAGTATATAAAAATTAATATTAAACTACTTTTGAGTCGTACAACACTTTGTCTTAGCCTAGTGATCGTGATATAAGTTAGTACAAAATATAATTCATCTCACACACACTATTGATATCCATTATTCAATCATGTTTTTTCTTAATTTTTTGACGTGGGATTATATTTCAACATCTTATTATTGGTATTCAATAATACAATAATACTTGTAGACATCTACCACACAAAGAAAAATTGCCAAGCATATGATTTTATGTGATTGGATCATTGAGCAATGAGAATATCGTACGTTGCTATATGTAATATCATATAAGTTTAAAATTATTTATAATAATAGTGCACTTGATCTTAACCAAATGCCCGAGACTTAACTTAATACAAATTTTTACTTATTTTCTAATGCAAAATTTATATATGAAATTCTCTAATTTATATTACTAAATATTTGATGTGTGACTAAACATTAGTTTCTTTGTTATCAATGTATTATTTAATAGTAGAAATAAGTTTGTTATGAGTAATGAGAATATTTTATGAGGCTGTATAATAAATATATAAATTTAGATAATTTTAAACTATTTAGAATGGTATATAAAGACAAATAATTTTTAATCTCCGTTAAATGGTACAACACATATACTTAACAACGAGTTTGAGATATAAGGTAGTATTATTTTTATTGCATAATTTATATATGTATATCCCACATTTATATTCTTAACTCCTCAGTGTGAGACTACTATTTAGATTCTTTATACTTTGGTGTCATCGGTAGATTATTCAATTGTATAATTCTTAATAGAAGTAGAGCAATTATCATACACGTAATATATTGTGTTTAATGCAATTACCAAACACAAGATATTACCAAACACATGATATCATGAGGTTAAAGTATATAAAAATTAATATTAAACTACTTTTCAGTAGTACAAACAATTAGTCTTAGTTAACTGGTAATGGCATAAGACAACATAAAATATAATTATCTCACGCACTGTATTTATAATCATGTATTTTCTTAATTTCTTTATGTGGGATTATAATTCAACATCCTAATATTCGTATTCAATATACAATAATACTTTGTAGACATCTACCATACAAAGAAAAATGTTCAGCAATGAGAATATCACACAAGGCTAGATTATCAATATTTAATTTTATATAAATTAAAATTTATTTATAATGATACTGTACTTAATTTTACCCAAATAATTAAGACTTAATGTAGTAGACATTTTTATTTAGTTTTCAATGCAAATTTTATAGAAGAAATTCTCTAATTTATATTACTAAATATTTGATGTGTGACAAAACATTAGTTTCTTTTTAGTGTTATCCGCAGATTATTATAGTAGAAATAAATTACTATAATCAAAATACAAATAAAGTAATTAGCATATATATATAATATTATACATTTAGCAAAATTATCAAAAACATAATATTATGTGGTTAGAGTATACAAAATGTAATTATAAACTAAATTGGAGTGGTACTACACTTAGTCATAGCCAACTGGTCGAGACTTGAGGAAGTACAACATTCAAATTTGCTCACACACTCTATTTATATATATGTCACGACTAACTTATTTTCTTAATTCTTCGATGCGGTATTATAACTCAACATCTTATTTCTGCTATTAACTAATATAGTGTTACTTTCTTGACATATACCATAAAAAGAAATTTTTTAAAACATATGATATTAAGTGATTTGAGAATTGAGTAATAAGAATATTTTATGAGGATGGATAATAAATATATAAATTTAAATAAGTTCTCAACTATTTAAAATGGTATATAAAGACAGATAACTCATAATCTACTTTAAATGGTACAACACATAGCCTTAACAACGAGTTTGAGATATAAGGTAGTACTATTTTTATTGCAGACTTTATAAACGTAAATCCCAAATTTATATTTTTAACTCCTCAGTGTGAGACTACTATTTAGCTTCTTTTTATAAACGTAAATCTCAAATTTATATTCTTAACTCCTCAGTGTGAGACTACTATTTAGCTTCTTTTATTTTGGTGTCATCAGTAGATTAATCAATTGTATAATTCTTAATAGATGTAGATCAATTATCATACACGTAATATATTGTATTTAGTGCAATTACCAGACACAAGATTTTACCAAACACATGATATCATGAGGTTAAAGTATATAAAAATTAATATCAAACTACTTTAGAGTAGTAGAACACTTTGTCTTAGCCTAGTGATCGTGATATAAGTTAGTACAAAATATAATATATCTCACACACACTATTTATATCCATTATTCAATCATGTATTTTCTTAATTTCTTTATGTGAGATTTTAATTCAACATCCCATTATTCGTATTCAATATACAATAATACTTTGTAGACATCTACCATACAAAGAAAAATGTTCAGCAATGAGAATATCACACCAGGCTAGATTATCAATATTTAATTTCATATAAATTAAAAATTATTTATAACGATACTGTACTTTATTTTACCCAAATAGTTGAGATTTAATATAGTAGATATTTTTATTTAGTTTTCTATGCAAATTTTATATAAGAAATTCTCTAATTTATATTACTAAATATTTGATGTGTGACAAAACATTAGTTTCTTTTTAGGGTTATTAGTAGATTATTATAGTAGAAATAAATTACTATAATCAAAATACAAATAATATAACTAGCATATATAAAATATTATACATTTAGAGAAATGATCAAACACATAATATTATGTGGTTAGAGTATACAAAATGTAATTATAAACTAAACTGGAGTGGTACTACATTAGTCTTAGCCAACTGGTCGAGACTTAAGGAAGTACAAAATTCAAATTTGCTCACACACTCTATTTATATATGTCACCACTGACTTATTTTCTTAATTCTTCGATGTGGTATTATAACTCAACATCTTATTTTTGCTATTAACTAATATAGTGTTACTTTCTTGACATCTACCATATAAAGAAAAATTGTAAAACATATGATATTAACTGATTTGAGAATTGAGAAATGAGAATATTTTATGAGGCTGGATAATAAATATATAAATTTAAATAAGTTTTAAACTAATTAAAGTGGTATATAAAGACAGATAAATCATAATCTACTTTATATGATACAACACATAGCCTTAACAACGAGTTTGAGATATAAGGGAGTATTATTTTTATTGCAGAATTTATAAAAGTAAATCCCAAATTTATGTTCTTAACTCCTCAGTGTGAGACTACTATTTAACTTCTTTTTATAAACGTAAATCTCAAATTTATATTCTTAACTCCTTTGTGTGAGACTACTATTTAGCTTCTTTTTATTTTGGTGTCATCGGTAGATTAATCAATTGTATAATTCTTAACAGATGTAGATCAATTATCATACACGTAATATATTGTGTTTAGTGCAATTACCAGACACAAGATATTACCAAACACATGATATCATGAGGTTAAAGTATATAAAAATTAATATCAAACTACTTTTGAGTCGTACAACACTTTGTCTTAGCCTAGTGATCATGATATAAGTTAGTACAAAATATAATTTATCTCACACACACTATTTATATCCATTATTCAATCATGTTTTTTCTTAATTTTTTGACGTGGGATTATAAGTCAACATCTTATTATTGGTATTCAATAATACAATAATACTTCGTTGACATCTACCACACAAAGAAAAATTGCCTAGCATATGATGTTATGTGATTGGATCATTGAGCAATGAGAATATCATACGTCGCTATATCTAATATCATATAAGTTTAAAATTATTTATATTAATACAAATTTTTACTTATTTTCTAATGCAAAATTTATATATGAAATTCTCTAATTTATATTACTAAATCTTTGATGTGTGAGTAAATATTATTTTCTTAATTATCAATAGATTATTTAATAGTATAAATAAGTTTGTTATGAGTAATGAGAATGTTTTATGAGGTTCTATAGTAAATATATAAATTTAGATAATTTTTAAACTATTTAGAATGGTATATAAAGACAGTTAAATTTTAATCTACTTTAAATGGTACATCACATATACTTAACAACGAGCTTGAGATATAAGGTAGTATTATTTTTATTGCATTATTCATATATGTATATCCCAGATTTATATTCTTAACTCCTCAGTGTGAGACTGCTATTTAGATTCTTTTTATTTTGGTGTCATCGGTAGATTATTCAATTGTATAATTCCTAAAAGATGTAGAGCAATTAACATACACATGATATATTGTGTTTAATGCAATTACCAAACAGAAGATATTACCAAACACATGATATCATGAGGTTAAAGTATATAAAAATTAATATTAAACTACTTTTCAGTAGTACAACACTTAGTCTTAGCCAACCGATCATGGCATAAGACAGCACAAAATATAATAATCTCACACACTATATTTATATCCATTATTCAATCATGTATTTTCTTAATTTCTTTATGTGAGATTATAATTCAACATCCCATTATTCATATTCAATATACAATAATACTTTGTAGACATCTACCATTCAAAGAAAAATGTTCAGCAATGAGAATATCACACAAGGCTAGATTATCTATATTTAATTTCATATAAATTAAAAATTATTTATAATGATACTGTACTTAATTTTACCCAAATAGTTGAGACTTAATGTAGTAGACATTTTTACTTAGTTTTCAATGCAAATTTTATATAAGAAATTCTCTAATTTATATTACTAAATATTTGAAGTGTGACAAAACATTAGTTTCTTTTTAGTGTTATCAGTAGATTATTATAGTAGAAATAAATTACTATAATCAGAATACAAATAAAATAATTAGCATATATATAATATTATACATTTAGAGAATTTATCAAAAACATAATATTATTTGGTTAGAGAATACAAAATGTAATTATTAACTAAATTGGAATGGTACTACACTTAGTCTTAGCCAACTGGTCGAGACTTAAGGAAGTACAAAATTTAAATTTGCTCACGACCTCTATTTATATATGTCACCACTCACTTATTTTCTTGACATCTATCATATTAAGAAAAATTGTAAAACATATGCTATTAAGTTATTTGAGAATTGAGTAATGAGAATATTTTATGAGGCTGGATAATAAATATATAAATTTAGATAAGTTTTAAACTATTTAAAGTGATATATAAAGACAGATAAATCATAATCTACTTTAAATAGTACAACACATAAACGTAAATCCCAAATTTATATTGTTAACTCCTCAGTGTCACACTACTATTTAGCTTCTTTTTATAAACGTAAATCTAAAATTTATATTCGAAACTCCTCAGTGTGAGACTACTTTTTAGCTTCTATTTATTTTGGTGTCATCGGTAGATTATTCAATTGTATAATTCTTAATAGAAGTAGATCAATTATCATACACGTAATATATTGTGTTTAGTGCAATTACCAGACACAAGATATTATCAAACACATGATAATACGAGGTTAAAGTATATATAAATTAATATTAAATTACTTTTCAGTAGTACAACACTTAGTCTTGGCCAACTGATCATGGCTTAAGATATGAAAAAATATAATTATCTCATACACTATATTTATATCCATTATTCAATCATGTATTTTCTTAATTTCTTTATGTGAGATTATAATTCAACATCTTATTATTCGTATTCATTATAAAATAATACTTTGTAGACATCTACCATACAAAGAAAAATCGTCAAGCATATGATATTATATGATTGGAGCATTGAGCAGCAATGAGAATATCACACAAGGCTAGATTATATATATTTAATTTCATATAAATTAAAAATTATTTCTAATGATAATGTACTTAATTTTAACCAAACACTTGAGACTTATGTATTAGACATTTTTATTTTATTTTCAATGCAAATTTTATATAAGAAATTCTCTAATTTATATTACTAAATATTTGATGTGTGGCAAAACATTAGTTTCTTTTTTGTGTTATCGGTAGATTATTATAGTAGAAATAAATTACTATAATCAAAATACAAATAAAGTAATTAGCATATATATATATAATATTATACATTTAGCAAAATTATCAAAAACATAATATTATGTGGTTAGAGTATACAAAATGTAATTATAAACTAAATTGGAGTGGTACTACACTTAGTCATAGCCAACTGGTCGAGACTTGAGGAAGTACAACATTCAAATTTGCTCACACACTCTATTTATATATATGTCACGACTAACTTATTTTCTTAATTCTTCGATGCGGTATTATAACTCAACATCTTATTTCTGCTATTAACTAATATAGTGTTACTTTCTTGACATATACCATATAAAGAAATTTTTTAAAACATATGATATTAAGTGATTTGAGAATTGAGTAATAAGAATATTTTATGAGGATGGATAATAAATATATAAATTTAAATAAGTTCTCAACTATTTAAAATGGTATATAAAGACAGATAACTCATAATCTACTTTAAATGGTACAACACATAGCCTTAACAACGAGTTTGAGATATTAGGTAGTACTATTTTTATTGCAGACTTTATAAACGTAAATCCCAAATTTATATTTTTAACTCCTCAGTGTGAGACTACTATTTAGCTTCTTTTTATAAACGTAAATCTCAAATTTATATTCTTAACTCCTCAGTGTGAGACTACTATTTAGCTTCTTTTATTTTGGTGTCATCAGTAGATTAATCAATTGTATAATTCTTAATAGATGTAGATCAATTATCATACACGTAATATATTGTATTTAGTGCAATTACCAGACACAAGATTTTACCAAACACATGATATCATGAGGTTAAAGTATATAAAAATTAATATCAAACTACTTTTGAGTAGTAGAACACTTTGTCTTAGCCTAGTGATCGTGATATAAGGTAGTACAAAATATAATATATCTCACACACACTATTTATATCCATTATTCAATCATGTATTTTCTTAATTTCTTTATGTGAGATTTTAATTCAACATCCCATTATTCGTATTCAATATACAATAATACTTTGTAGACATCTACCATACAAAGAAAAATGTTCAGCAATGAGAATATCACACCAGACTAGATTATCAATATTTAATTTCATATAAATTAAAAATTATTTATAACGATACTGTACTTTATTTTACCCAAATAGTTGAGATTTAATATAGTAGATATTTTTATTTAGTTTTCTATGCAAATTTTATATAAGAAATTCTCTAATTTATATTACTAAATATTTGATGTGTGACAAAACATTAGTTTCTTTTTAGTGTTATTAGTAGATTATTATAGTAGAAATAAATTACTATAATCAAAATACAAATAATATAACTAGCATATATAAAATATTATACATTTAGAGAAATGATCAAACACATAATATTATGTGGTTAGAGTATACAAAATGTAATTATAAACTAAATTGGAGTGGTACTACACTTAGTCTTAGCCAACTAGTCGAGACTTAAGGGAGTACAAAATTAAAATTTGCTTACACACTCTATTTATATATGTCACCACTGACTTATTTTCTTAATTCTTCGATGTGGTATTATAACTCAACATCTTATTTTTGCTATTAACTAATATAGTGTTACTTTCTTGACATCTACCATATAAAGAAAAATTGTAAAACATATGATATTAACTGATTTGAGAATTGAGAAATGAGAATATTTTATGAGGCTGGATAATAAATATATAAATTTAAATAAGTTTTAAACTAATTAAAGTGGTATATAAAGACAGATAAATCATAATCTACTTTATATGATACAACACATAGCCTTAACAACGAGTTTGAGATATAAGGGAGTATTATTTTTATTGCAGAATTTATAAAAGTAAATCCCAAATTTATGTTCTTAACTCCTCAGTGTGAGACTACTATTTAACTTCTTTTTATAAACGTAAATCTCAAATTTATATTCTTAACTCCTTAGTGTGAGACTACTATTTAGCTTCTTTTTATTTTGGTGTCATCGGTAGATTAATCAATTGTATAATTCTTAACAGATGTAGATCAATTATCATACACGTAATATATTGTGTTTAGTGCAATTACCAGACACAAGATATTACCAAACACATGATATCATGAGGTTAAAGTATATAAAAATTAATATCAAACTACTTTTGAGTCGTACAACACTTTGTCTTAGCCTAGTGATCATGATATAAGTTAGTACAAAATATAATTTATCTCACACACACTATTTATATCCATTATTCAATCATGTTTTTTCTTAATTTTTTGACGTGGGATTATAAGTCAACATCTTATTATTGGTATTCAATAATACAATAATACTTCGTTGACATCTACCACACAAAGAAAAATTGCCTAGCATATGATGTTATGTGATTGGATCATTGAGCAATGAGAATATCATACGTCGCTATATCTAATATCATATAAGTTTAAAATTATTTATATTAATACAAATTTTTACTTATTTTCTAATGCAAAATTTATATATGAAATTCTCTAATTTATATTACTAAATCTTTGATGTGTGAGTAAATATTATTTTCTTAATTATCAATAGATTATTTAATAGTATAAATAAGTTTGTTATGAGTAATGAGAATGTTTTATGAGGTTCTATAGTAAATATATAAATTTAGATAATTTTTAAACTATTTAGAATGGTATATAAAGACAGTTAAATTTTAATCTACTTTAAATGGTACAGCACATATACTTAACAACGAGCTTGAGATATAAGGTAGTATTATTTTTATTGCATTATTCATATATGTATATCCCAGATTTATATTCTTAACTCCTCAGTGTGAGACTGCTATTTAGATTCTTTTTATTTTGGTGTCATCGGTAGATTATTCAATTGTATAATTCCTAAAAGATGTAGATCTACACATGATATATTGTGTTTAATGCAATTACCAAACAGAAGATATTACCAAACACATGATATCATGAGGTTAAAGTATATAAAAACTAATATTAAACTACTTTTCAGTAGTACAACACTTAGTCTTAGCCAACCGATCATGGCATAAGACAGCACAAAATATAATAATCTCACACACTATATTTATATCCATTATTCAATCATGTATTTTCTTAATTTCTTTATGTGAGATTATAATTCAACATCCCATTATTCATATTCAATATACAATAATACTTTGTAGACATCTACCATTCAAAGAAAAATGTTCAGCAATGAGAATATCACACAAGGCTAGATTATCTATATTTAATTTCATATAAATTAAAAATTATTTATAATGATACTGTACTTAATTTTACCCAAATAGTTGAGACTTAATGTAGTAGACATTTTTACTTAGTTTTCAATGCAAATTTTATATAAGAAATTCTCTAATTTATATTACTAAATATTTGAAGTGTGACAAAACATTAGTTTCTTTTTAGTGTTATCAGTAGATTATTATAGTAGAAATAAATTACTATAATCAGAATACAAATAAAATAATTAGCATATATATAATATTATACATTTAGAGAATTTATCAAAAACATAATATTATTTGGTTAGAGAATACAAAATGTAATTATTAACTAAATTGGAATGGTACTACACTTAGTCTTAGCCAACTGGTCGAGACTTAAGGAAATACAAAATTTAAATTTGCTCACGACCTCTATTTATATATGTCACCACTCACTTATTTTCTTGACATCTATCATATTAAGAAAAATTGTAAAACATATGCTATTAAGTTATTTGAGAATTGAGTAATGAGAATATTTTATGAGGCTGGATAATAAATATATAAATTTAGATAAGTTTTAAACTATTTAAAGTGATATATAAAGACAGATAAATCATAATCTACTTTAAATAGTACAACACATAAACGTAAATCCCAAATTTATATTCTTAACTCCTCAGTGTCACACTACTATTTAGTTTCTTTTTATAAACGTAAATCTAAAATTTATATTCGAAACTCCTCAGTGTGAGACTACTTTTTAGCTTCTATTTATTTTGGTGTCATCCGTAGATTATTCAATTGTATAATTCTTAATAGAAGTAGATCAATTATCATACACGTAATATATTGTGTTTAGTGCAATTACCAGACACAAGATATTATCAAACACATGATAATACGAGGTTAAAGTATATATAAATTAATATTAAATTACTTTTCAGTAGTACAACACTTAGTCTTGGCCAACTGATCATGGCTTAAGATATGAAAAAATATAATTATCTCATACACTATATTTATATCCATTATTCAATCATGTATTTTCTTAATCTCTTTATGTGAGATTATAATTCAACATCTTATTATTCGTATTCATTATAAAATAATACTTTGTAGACATCTACCATACAAAGAAAAATCGTCAAGCATATGATATTATATGATTGGAGCATTGAGCAGCAATGAGAATATCACACAAGGCTAGATTATATATATTTAATTTCATATAAATTAAAAATTATTTCTAATGATAATGTACTTAATTTTAACCAAACACTTGAGACTTATGTATTAGACATTTTTATTTTATTTTCAATGCAAATTTTATATAAGAAATTCTCTAATTTATATTACTAAATATTTGATGTGTGGCAAAACATTAGTTTCTTTTTTGTGTTATCGGTAGATTATTATAGTTGAAATAAATTTCTATAATCAAAATACAAATAAAATAATTAGCATTTATATATAATATTATACATTTAGAGAAATTATCAAACGCATAATATTATGTGGTTAGAGTATACAAAATATAATTATAAACTAAGTTGGAGTGGTAGTACACTTAGTCTTAGTCAAATGGTCGAGACTTAAGGTAGTACAAAATTTAAATTTGCTCACACACTCTATTTATATATGTCATCACTCACTTATTTTCTTAATTCCTCGATGCGGTATTATAACTCAACATCTTATTTTTGCTATTAACTAATATAGTTTCACTTTGTTGACATCTACCACATAAAGAAAAATTATCAAACATACGATATTAAGTGATTTGAGCATCGAGTAATGAGAATATTCTATGATGCTGGATAATAACTATATATATTTAGATAAGTTTTAAACTATTTAAAAGGGTATATAAAGACAGATAAATTTTAATCTACTTTAAATGGTACAACACATAGCCTTAATAACGAGTTTGAGATGTAAGGTAGTATTATTTTTATTGCAGAATTTATAAATGTAAATCCCAGATTTATATTCTTAACTCCTCAGTGTGAGAGTACTATTTATCTTCTTTTTATTTTGATGTCATCGGTAGATTATTCAATTATATAATTCTTAATAGATATAGAGAAATTATCATACACGTAATATATCGTGTTTAGTGCAATTACCAAACACAAGATATTACCAAATACATGATAACATGAGGTTAAAGTATATATAAAAATTAAAATTAAACTACTTTTGAGTCGTACAACACTTAGTCTTAGCCTCGTGATCATGATATAAGTTAGTACATAGTATAATTTATCTCACACACACTATTTATATCCTTTATTCAATCATGTTTTTTCTTAGTTTTTTGACGTGGGATTACAATTCAACATCTTATTATGGGTATTCAATTATACATTAATACTTCGTCGACAGCTACCACACAAAGAAAAATTGCCAAGCATATGATGTTATGTGATTGGATCATTGAGCAATGAGAATATCATACGTGGCTATAGCTAGAATCATATAAGTTTAAAATTATTTATAATAATAGTGCACTTAATTTTAACCAAACGCCTGAGACTTATTTTAGTACAAATTTTTACTTATATTACTAAATCTTTGATGTGTGCCTAAACATTAGTTTCTTTTTATCAATAGATTATTTAATAGTAGATATATGTTTGTTATGAGTAATGAGAATATTTCATGAGCCTGTATAATAAATATATAAATTTAGATAAGTTATAAACTTTCTAAAATAGTATATAAAGACAGTTAAATTTTAATCTACTTTAAATGGTAAAACACATAACCTTAATAACGTGTTTGAGATGTAAGGTAGTATTATTTTTATTGCAGAATTTATAAATGTAAATCCCAGATTTATATTCTTAACTCCTCAGTGTGAGATTACTATTTAGCTTCTTTTTATTTTGGTGTCATCGGTAGATTATTCAATTGTATAATTCTTAATAGATGTAGAGCAATTATCATACACGTAATATATTGTGTTTAGTGCAATTACCAAACACAAGATATTACCAAACACATGATATCATGAGGTTAAAGTATATATAAATTAATATTAAATTACTTTTCAGTAGTACAACACTTAGTCTTGGCCAACTGATCATGGCTTAAGATATGAAAAAATATAATTATCTCATACACTATATTTATATCCATTATTCAATCATGTATTTTCTTAATTTCTTTATGTGAGATTATAATTCAACATCTTATTATTCGTATTCATTATAAAATAATACTTTGTAGACATCTACCATACAAAGAAAAATCGTCAAGCATATGATATTATATGATTGGAGCATTGAGCAGCAATGAGAATATCACACAAGGCTAGATTATATATATATATATATATATATATTTAATTTCATATAAATTAAAAATTATTTCTAATGATACTGTACTTAATTTTAACCAAACACTTGAGACTTATGTATTAGACATTTTTATTTTATTTTCAATGCAAATTTTATATAAGAAATTCTCTAATTTATATTACTAAATATTTGATGTGTGGCAAAACATTAGTTTCTTTTTTGTGTTATCGGTAGATTATTATAGTTGAAATAAATTTCTATAATCAAAATACAAATAAAATAATTAGCATTTATATATAATATTATACATTTAGAGAAATTATCAAACACATAATATTATGTGGTTAGACTATACAAAATATAATTATAAACTAAGTTGGAGTGGTACTACACTTAGTCTTAGCCAAATGGTCGAGACTTAAGGTAGTACAAAATTTAAATTTGCTCACACACTCTATTTATATATGTCATCACTCACTTATTTTCTTAATTCCTCGATGCGGTATTATAACTCAACATCTTATTTTTGCTATTAACTAATATAGTTTAATTTGTTGACATCTACCACATAAAGAAAAATTATCAAACATACGATATTAAGTGATTTGAGCATTGAGTAATGAGAATATTCTATGAGGCTGGATAATAACTATATATATTTAGATAAGTTTTAAACTATTTAAAAGGGTATATAAAGACAGATAAATTTTAATCTACTTTAAATGGTACAACACATAGCCTTAGTAACGAGTTTGAGATGTAAGGTAGTATTATTTTTATTACGGAATTTATAAATGTAAATCCCAGATTTATATTCTTAACTCCTCAGTGTGAGACTACTATTTATCTTCTTTTTATTTTGGTGTCATCGGTAGATTATTCAATTATATAATTCTTAATACATGTAGAGCAATTATCATACACGTAATATATTGTGTTTAGTGCAATTACCAAACACAAGATATTACCAAACACATGATATCATGAGGTTAAAGTATATAAAAATTAATATTAAACTACTTTTCAGTAGTACAAACACTTAGTCTTGGCCAACTGATCATGGCATAAGACAGCATAAAATATAATTATCTCACGCACTGTATTTATATCCATTATTCAATCATGTATTTTCTTAATTTCTTTATGTGAGATTATAATTCAACATCCTAATATTCGTATTCAATATACAATAATACTTTGTAGACATCTACTATACAAAGAAAAATGTTCAGCAATGAGAATATCACACAAGGCTAGATTATCAATATTTAATTTCATATAAATTAAAATTTATTTATAATGATACTGTACTTAATTTTATCCAAATAGTTGAGACTTAATGTAGTAGACATTTTTATTTAGTTTTCAATGCAAATTTTATATAAGAAATTCTCTAATTTATATTACTAAATATTTGATGTGTGACAAAACATTAGTTTCTTTTTAGTGTTATCAGTAGATTATTATAGTAGAAATAAATTACTATAATCAAAATACAAATAAAATAATTAGCATTTATATATAATATTATACATTTAGCGAAATTATCAAAAAAATAATATTATTTGGTTAGAGTACACAAAATGTAACTATAAACTAAATTGGAGTGGTACTACACTTAGTCTTAGCCAACTGGTCGAGACTTAAGGAAGTACAAAATTCAAATTTGCTCACACATTCTATTTATATATGTCACCACTGACTTATTTTCTTAATTCTTCGATGTGGTATTATAACTCAACATCTTATTTTTGCTATTAACTAATATAGTGTTACTTTCTTGACATCTATCATATAAAGAAAAATTGTAAAACATATGATATTAAATGATTTGAAAATTGAGAAATGAGAATATTTTATGAGGCTGGATAATAAATATATAAATTTAAATAAGTTTTAAATTAATTAAAGTGGTATATAAAGACAGATAAATCATAATCTCCTTTAAATGGTACAACACATGGCCTTAACAACGAGTTTGAGATATAAGGGAGTATTATTTTTATTGCAGAATTTATAAAAGTAAATCCCAAATTTATGTTCTTAACTCCTCAGTGTGAGACTACTATTTAGCTTCTTTTTATAAACGTAAATCTAAAATTTATATTCTTTACTCCTCAGTTTGTGACTACTATTTAGCTTATTTTTATTTTGGTGTCATCGGTAGATTAATCAATTGCATAATTCTTAATAGATGTAGATCAATTATCATACACGTAATATATTGTGTTTAGTGCAATTACCAGACACAAGATATTACCAAACACATGATATCGTGAGGTTAAAGTATATAAAAATTAATATTAAACTACTTTTGAGTCGTACAACACTTTGTCTTAGCCTAGTGATCGTGATATAAGTTAGTACAAAATATAATTCATCTCACACACACTATTGATATCCATTATTTAATCATGTTTTCTCTTAATTTTTTGACGTGGGATTATATGTCAACATCTTATTATTGGTATTCAATAATACAATAATACTTGTAGACATCTACCACACAAAGAAAAATTGCCAAGCATATGATAACTTGGATCATTGAGCAATGAGAATATCATACGTTGCTATATGTAATATCATATAAGTTTAAAATTATTTATAATAATAGTGCACTTGATCTTAACCAAACGCCCGAGACATAATTTAATACAAATTTTTACTTATTTTCTAATGCAAAATTTATATATGAAATTCTCTAATTTATATTACTAAATATTTGATGTGTGACTAAACATTAGTTTCTTTGTTATCAATATATTATTTAATAGTAGAAAGAAGTTTGTTATGAGTAATGATTATATTTTATGAGGCTGTATAATAAATATATAAATTTAGATAATTTTTAAACTATTTAGAATGGTATATAAAGACAAATAATTTTTAATCTCCGTTAAATGGTACAACACATATACTTAACAACGAGTTTGAGATATAAGGTAGTATTATTTTTATTGCATAATTTATATATGTATATCCCACATTTATATTCTTAACTCCTCAGTGTGAGACTACTATTTAGATTCTTTATACTTTGGTGTCATCGGTAGATTATTCAATTGTATAATTCTTAATAGAAGTAGAGCAATTAACGTACACATGATATTGTGTTTAATGCAATTACCAAACACAAGATATTACCAAACACATGATATCATGAGGTTAAAGTATATAAAAATTAATATTAAACTACTTTTCAGTAGTACAAACACTTAGTCTTAGCAAACTGGTAATGGCATAAGACAGCATAAAATATAATTATCTCACGCACTGTATTTATAATCATGTATCTTCTTAATTTCTTTATGTGGGATTATAATTCAACATCCTAATATTCGTATTCAATATACAATAATACTTTGTAGACATCTACCATACAAAGAAAAATGTTCAGCAATGAGAATATCACACAAGGCTAGATTATCAATATTTAATTTTATATAAATTAAAATTTATTTATAATGATACTGTACTTAATTTTACCCAAATAATTAAGACTTAATGTAGTAGACATTTTTATTTAGTTTTCAATGCAAATTTTATAGAAGAAATTCTCTAATTTATATTACTAAATATTTGATGTGTGACAAAACATTAGTTTCTTTTTAGTGTTATCCGCAGATTATTATAGTAGAAATAAATTACTATAATCAAAATACAAATAAAGTAATTAGCATATATATATAATATTATACATTTAGCAAAATTATCAAAAACATAATATTATGTGGTTAGAGTATACAAAATGTAATTATAAACTAAATTGGAGTGGTACTACACTTAGTCATAGCCAACTGGTCGAGACTTGAGGAAGTACAACATTCAAATTTGCTCACACACTCTATTATATATATGTCACGACTAACTTATTTTCTTAATTCTTCGATGCGGTATTATAACTCAACATCTTATTTCTGCTATTAACTAATATAGTGTTACTTTCTTGACATATACCATAAAAAGAAATTTTTTAAAACATATGATATTAAGTGATTTGAGAATTGAGTAATAAGAATATTTTATGAGGATGGATAATAAATATATAAATTTAAATAAGTTCTCAACTATTTAAAATGGTATATAAAGACAGATAACTCATAATCTACTTTAAATGGTACAACACATAGCCTTAACAACGAGTTTGAGATATAAGGTAGTACTATTTTTATTGCAGACTTTATAAACGTAAATCCCAAATTTATATTTTTAACTCCTCAGTGTGAGACTACTATTTAGCTTCTTTTTATAAACGTAAATCTCAAATTTATATTCTTAACTCCTCAGTGTGAGACTACTATTTAGCTTCTTTTATTTTGGTGTCATCAGTAGATTAATCAATTGTATAATTCTTAATAGATGTAGATCAATTATCATACACGTAATATATTGTATTTAGTGCAATTACCAGACACAAGATTTTACCAAACACATGATATCATGAGGTTAAAGTATATAAAAATTAATATCAAACTACTTTAGAGTAGTAGAACACTTTGTCTTAGCCTAGTGATCGTGATATAAGTTAGTACAAAATATAATATATCTCACACACACTATTTATATCCATTATTCAATCATGTATTTTCTTAATTTCTTTATGTGAGATTTTAATTCAACATCCCATTATTCGTATTCAATATACAATAATACTTTGTAGACATCTACCATACAAAGAAAAATGTTCAGCAATGAGAATATCACACCAGGCTAGATTATCAATATTTAATTTCATATAAATTAAAAATTATTTATAACGATACTGTACTTTATTTTACCCAAATAGTTGAGATTTAATATAGTAGATATTTTTATTTAGTTTTCTATGCAAATTTTATATAAGAAATTCTCTAATTTATATTACTAAATATTTGATGTGTGACAAAACATTAGTTTCTTTTTAGGGTTATTAGTAGATTATTATAGTAGAAATAAATTACTATAATCAAAATACAAATAATATAACTAGCATATATAAAATATTATACATTTAGAGAAATGATCAAACACATAATATTATGTGGTTAGAGTATACAAAATGTAATTATAAACTAAACTGGAGTGGTACTACATTAGTCTTAGCCAACTGGTCGAGACTTAAGGAAGTACAAAATTCAAATTTGCTCACACACTCTATTTATATATGTCACCACTGACTTATTTTCTTAATTCTTCGATGTGGTATTATAACTCAACATCTTATTTTTGCTATTAACTAATATAGTGTTACTTTCTTGACATCTACCATATAAAGAAAAATTGTAAAACATATGATATTAACTGATTTGAGAATTGAGAAATGAGAATATTTTATGAGGCTGGATAATAAATATATAAATTTAAATAAGTTTTAAACTAATTAAAGTGGTATATAAAGACAGATAAATCATAATCTACTTTATATGATACAACACATAGCCTTAACAACGAGTTTGAGATATAAGGGAGTATTATTTTTATTGCAGAATTTATAAAAGTAAATCCCAAATTTATGTTCTTAACTCCTCAGTGTGAGACTACTATTTAACTTCTTTTTATAAACGTAAATCTCAAATTTATATTCTTAACTCCTTTGTGTGAGACTACTATTTAGCTTCTTTTTATTTTGGTGTCATCGGTAGATTAATCAATTGTATAATTCTTAACAGATGTAGATCAATTATCATACACGTAATATATTGTGTTTAGTGCAATTACCAGACACAAGATATTACCAAACACATGATATCATGAGGTTAAAGTATATAAAAATTAATATCAAACTACTTTTGAGTCGTACAACACTTTGTCTTAGCCTAGTGATCATGATATAAGTTAGTACAAAATATAATTTATCTCACACACACTATTTATATCCATTATTCAATCATGTTTTTTCTTAATTTTTTGACGTGGGATTATAAGTCAACATCTTATTATTGGTATTCAATAATACAATAATACTTCGTTGACATCTACCACACAAAGAAAAATTGCCTAGCATATGATGTTATGTGATTGGATCATTGAGCAATGAGAATATCATACGTCGCTATATCTAATATCATATAAGTTTAAAATTATTTATATTAATACAAATTTTTACTTATTTTCTAATGCAAAATTTATATATGAAATTCTCTAATTTATATTACTAAATCTTTGATGTGTGAGTAAATATTATTTTCTTAATTATCAATAGATTATTTAATAGTATAAATAAGTTTGTTATGAGTAATGAGAATGTTTTATGAGGTTCTATAGTAAATATATAAATTTAGATAATTTTTAAACTATTTAGAATGGTATATAAAGACAGTTAAATTTTAATCTACTTTAAATGGTACATCACATATACTTAACAACGAGCTTGAGATATAAGGTAGTATTATTTTTATTGCATTATTCATATATGTATATCCCAGATTTATATTCTTAACTCCTCAGTGTGAGACTGCTATTTAGATTCTTTTTATTTTGGTGTCATCGGTAGATTATTCAATTGTATAATTCCTAAAAGATGTAGAGCAATTAACATACACATGATATATTGTGTTTAATGCAATTACCAAACAGAAGATATTACCAAACACATGATATCATGAGGTTAAAGTATATAAAAATTAATATTAAACTACTTTTCAGTAGTACAACACTTAGTCTTAGCCAACCGATCATGGCATAAGACAGCACAAAATATAATAATCTCACACACTATATTTATATCCATTATTCAATCATGTATTTTCTTAATTTCTTTATGTGAGATTATAATTCAACATCCCATTATTCATATTCAATATACAATAATACTTTGTAGACATCTACCATTCAAAGAAAAATGTTCAGCAATGAGAATATCACACAAGGCTAGATTATCTATATTTAATTTCATATAAATTAAAAATTATTTATAATGATACTGTACTTAATTTTACCCAAATAGTTGAGACTTAATGTAGTAGACATTTTTACTTAGTTTTCAATGCAAATTTTATATAAGAAATTCTCTAATTTATATTACTAAATATTTGAAGTGTGACAAAACATTAGTTTCTTTTAGTGTTATCAGTAGATTATTATAGTAGAAATAAATTACTATAATCAGAATACAAATAAAATAATTAGCATATATATAATATTATACATTTAGAGAATTTATCAAAAACATAATATTATTTGGTTAGAGAATACAAAATGTAATTATTAACTAAATTGGAATGGTACTACACTTAGTCTTAGCCAACTGGTCGAGACTTAAGGAAGTACAAAATTTAAATTTGCTCATGACCTCTATTTATATATGTCACCACTCACTTATTTTCTTGACATCTATCATATTAAGAAAAATTGTAAAACATATGCTATTAAGTTATTTGAGAATTGAGTAATGAGAATATTTTATGAGGCTGGATAATAAATATATAAATTTAGATAAGTTTTAAACTATTTAAAGTGATATATAAAGACAGATAAATCATAATCTACTTTAAATAGTACAACACATAAACGTAAATCCCAAATTTATATTGTTAACTCCTCAGTGTCACACTACTATTTAGCTTCTTTTTATAAACGTAAATCTAAAATTTATATTCGAAACTCCTCAGTGTGAGACTACTTTTTAGCTTCTATTTATTTTGGTGTCATCGGTAGATTATTCAATTGTATAATTCTTAATAGAAGTAGATCAATTATCATACACGTAATATATTGTGTTTAGTGCAATTACCAGACACAAGATATTATCAAACACATGATAATACGAGGTTAAAGTATATATAAATTAATATTAAATTACTTTTCAGTAGTACAACACTTAGTCTTGGCCAACTGATCATGGCTTAAGATATGAAAAAATATAATTATCTCATACACTATATTTATATCCATTATTCAATCATGTATTTTCTTAATTTCTTTATGTGAGATTATAATTCAACATCTTATTATTCGTATTCATTATAAAATAATACTTTGTAGACATCTACCATACAAAGAAAAATCGTCAAGCATATGATATTATATGATTGGAGCATTGAGCAGCAATGAGAATATCACACAAGGCTAGATTATATATATTTAATTTCATATAAATTAAAAATTATTTCTAATGATAATGTACTTAATTTTAACCAAACACTTGAGACTTATGTATTAGACATTTTTATTTTATTTTCAATGCAAATTTTATATAAGAAATTCTCTAATTTATATTACTAAATATTTGATGTGTGGCAAAACATTAGTTTCTTTTTTGTGTTATCGGTAGATTATTATAGTAGAAATAAATTACTATAATCAAAATACAAATAAAGTAATTAGCATATATATATAATATTATACATTTAGCAAAATTATCAAAAACATAATATTATGTGGTTAGAGTATACAAAATGTAATTATAAACTAAATTGGAGTGGTACTACACTTAGTCATAGCCAACTGGTCGAGACTTGAGGAAGTACAACATTCAAATTTGCTCACACACTCTATTTATATATATGTCACGACTAACTTATTTTCTTAATTCTTCGATGCGGTATTATAACTCAACATCTTATTTCTGCTATTAACTAATATAGTGTTACTTTCTTGACATATACCATATAAAGAAATTTTTTAAAACATATGATATTAAGTGATTTGAGAATTGAGTAAGAAGAATATTTTATGAGGATGGATAATAAATATATAAATTTAAATAAGTTCTCAACTATTTAAAATGGTATATAAAGACAGATAACTCATAATCTACTTTAAATGGTACAACACATAGCCTTAACAACGAGTTTGAGATATTAGGTAGTACTATTTTTATTGCAGACTTTATAAACGTAAATCCCAAATTTATATTTTTAACTCCTCAGTGTGAGACTACTATTTAGCTTCTTTTTATAAACGTAAATCTCAAATTTATATTCTTAACTCCTCAGTGTGAGACTACTATTTAGCTTCTTTTATTTTGGTGTCATCAGTAGATTAATCAATTGTATAATTCTTAATAGATGTAGATCAATTATCATACACGTAATATATTGTATTTAGTGCAATTACCAGACACAAGATTTTACCAAACACATGATATCATGAGGTTAAAGTATATAAAAATTAATATCAAACTACTTTTGAGTAGTAGAACACTTTGTCTTAGCCTAGTGATCGTGATATAAGGTAGTACAAAATATAATATATCTCACACACACTATTTATATCCATTATTCAATCATGTATTTTCTTAATTTCTTTATGTGAGATTTTAATTCAACATCCCATTATTCGTATTCAATATACAATAATACTTTGTAGACATCTACCATACAAAGAAAAATGTTCAGCAATGAGAATATCACACCAGACTAGATTATCAATATTTAATTTCATATAAATTAAAAATTATTTATAACGATACTGTACTTTATTTTACCCAAATAGTTGAGATTTAATATAGTAGATATTTTTATTTAGTTTTCTATGCAAATTTTATATAAGAAATTCTCTAATTTATATTACTAAATATTTGATGTGTGACAAAACATTAGTTTCTTTTTAGTGTTATTAGTAGATTATTATAGTAGAAATAAATTACTATAATCAAAATACAAATAATATAACTAGCATATATAAAATATTATACATTTAGAGAAATGATCAAACACATAATATTATGTGGTTAGAGTATACAAAATGTAATTATAAACTAAATTGGAGTGGTACTACACTTAGTCTTAGCCAACTAGTCGAGACTTAAGGGAGTACAAAATTAAAATTTGCTTACACACTCTATTTATATATGTCACCACTGACTTATTTTCTTAATTCTTCGATGTGGTATTATAACTCAACATCTTATTTTTGCTATTAACTAATATAGTGTTACTTTCTTGACATCTACCATATAAAGAAAAATTGTAAAACATATGATATTAACTGATTTGAGAATTGAGAAATGAGAATATTTTATGAGGCTGGATAATAAATATATAAATTTAAATAAGTTTTAAACTAATTAAAGTGGTATATAAAGACAGATAAATCATAATCTACTTTATATGATACAACACATAGCCTTAACAACGAGTTTGAGATATAAGGGAGTATTATTTTTATTGCAGAATTTATAAAAGTAAATCCCAAATTTATGTTCTTAACTCCTCAGTGTGAGACTACTATTTAACTTCTTTTTATAAACGTAAATCTCAAATTTATATTCTTAACTCCTTTGTGTGAGACTACTATTTAGCTTCTTTTTATTTTGGTGTCATCGGTAGATTAATCAATTGTATAATTCTTAACAGATGTAGATCAATTATCATACACGTAATATATTGTGTTTAGTGCAATTACCAGACACAAGATATTACCAAACACATGATATCATGAGGTTAAAGTATATAAAAATTAATATCAAACTACTTTTGAGTCGTACAACACTTTGTCTTAGCCTAGTGATCATGATATAAGTTAGTACAAAATATAATTTATCTCACACACACTATTTATATCCATTATTCAATCATGTTTTTTCTTAATTTTTTGACGTGGGATTATAAGTCAACATCTTATTATTGGTATTCAATAATACAATAATACTTCGTTGACATCTACCACACAAAGAAAAATTGCCTAGCATATGATGTTATGTGATTGGATCATTGAGCAATGAGAATATCATACGTCGCTATATCTAATATCATATAAGTTTAAAATTATTTATATTAATACAAATTTTTACTTATTTTCTAATGCAAAATTTATATATGAAATTCTCTAATTTATATTACTAAATCTTTGATGTGTGAGTAAATATTATTTTCTTAATTATCAATAGATTATTTAATAGTATAAATAAGTTTGTTATGAGTAATGAGAATGTTTTATGAGGTTCTATAGTAAATATATAAATTTAGATAATTTTTAAACTATTTAGAATGGTATATAAAGACAGTTAAATTTTAATCTACTTTAAATGGTACAGCACATATACTTAACAACGAGCTTGAGATATAAGGTAGTATTATTTTTATTGCATTATTCATATATGTATATCCCAGATTTATATTCTTAACTCCTCAGTGTGAGACTGCTATTTAGATTCTTTTTATTTTGGTGTCATCGGTAGATTATTCAATTGTATAATTCCTAAAAGATGTAGATCTACACATGATATATTGTGTTTAATGCAATTACCAAACAGAAGATATTACCAAACACATGATATCATGAGGTTAAAGTATATAAAAACTAATATTAAACTACTTTTCAGTAGTACAACACTTAGTCTTAGCCAACCGATCATGGCATAAGACAGCACAAAATATAATAATCTCACACACTATATTTATATCCATTATTCAATCATGTATTTTCTTAATTTCTTTATGTGAGATTATAATTCAACATCCCATTATTCATATTCAATATACAATAATACTTTGTAGACATCTACCATTCAAAGAAAAATGTTCAGCAATGAGAATATCACACAAGGCTAGATTATCTATATTTAATTTCATATAAATTAAAAATTATTTATAATGATACTGTACTTAATTTTACCCAAATAGTTGAGACTTAATGTAGTAGACATTTTTACTTAGTTTTCAATGCAAATTTTATATAAGAAATTCTCTAATTTATATTACTAAATATTTGAAGTGTGACAAAACATTAGTTTCTTTTTAGTGTTATCAGTAGATTATTATAGTAGAAATAAATTACTATAATCAGAATACAAATAAAATAATTAGCATATATATAATATTATACATTTAGAGAATTTATCAAAAACATAATATTATTTGGTTAGAGAATACAAAATGTAATTATTAACTAAATTGGAATGGTACTACACTTAGTCTTAGCCAACTGGTCGAGACTTAAGGAAATACAAAATTTAAATTTGCTCACGACCTCTATTTATATATGTCACCACTCACTTATTTTCTTGACATCTATCATATTAAGAAAAATTGTAAAACATATGCTATTAAGTTATTTGAGAATTGAGTAATGAGAATATTTTATGAGGCTGGATAATAAATATATAAATTTAGATAAGTTTTAAACTATTTAAAGTGATATATAAAGACAGATAAATCATAATCTACTTTAAATAGTACAACACATAAACGTAAATCCCAAATTTATATTCTTAACTCCTCAGTGTCACACTACTATTTAGTTTCTTTTTATAAACGTAAATCTAAAATTTATATTCGAAACTCCTCAGTGTGAGACTACTTTTTAGCTTCTATTTATTTTGGTGTCATCCGTAGATTATTCAATTGTATAATTCTTAATAGAAGTAGATCAATTATCATACACGTAATATATTGTGTTTAGTGCAATTACCAGACACAAGATATTATCAAACACATGATAATACGAGGTTAAAGTATATATAAATTAATATTAAATTACTTTTCAGTAGTACAACACTTAGTCTTGGCCAACTGATCATGGCTTAAGATATGAAAAAATATAATTATCTCATACACTATATTTATATCCATTATTCAATCATGTATTTTCTTAATCTCTTTATGTGAGATTATAATTCAACATCTTATTATTCGTATTCATTATAAAATAATACTTTGTAGACATCTACCATACAAAGAAAAATCGTCAAGCATATGATATTATATGATTGGAGCATTGAGCAGCAATGAGAATATCACACAAGGCTAGATTATATATATTTAATTTCATATAAATTAAAAATTATTTCTAATGATAATGTACTTAATTTTAACCAAACACTTGAGACTTATGTATTAGACATTTTTATTTTATTTTCAATGCAAATTTTATATAAGAAATTCTCTAATTTATATTACTAAATATTTGATGTGTGGCAAAACATTAGTTTCTTTTTTGTGTTATCGGTAGATTATTATAGTTGAAATAAATTTCTATAATCAAAATACAAATAAAATAATTAGCATTTATATATAATATTATACATTTAGAGAAATTATCAAACGCATAATATTATGTGGTTAGAGTATACAAAATATAATTATAAACTAAGTTGGAGTGGTAGTACACTTAGTCTTAGTCAAATGGTCGAGACTTAAGGTAGTACAAAATTTAAATTTGCTCACACACTCTATTTATATATGTCATCACTCACTTATTTTCTTAATTCCTCGATGCGGTATTATAACTCAACATCTTATTTTTGCTATTAACTAATATAGTTTCACTTTGTTGACATCTACCACATAAAGAAAAATTATCAAACATACGATATTAAGTGATTTGAGCATCGAGTAATGAGAATATTCTATGATGCTGGATAATAACTATATATATTTAGATAAGTTTTAAACTATTTAAAAGGGTATATAAAGACAGATAAATTTTAATCTACTTTAAATGGTACAACACATAGCCTTAATAACGAGTTTGAGATGTAAGGTAGTATTATTTTTATTGCAGAATTTATAAATGTAAATCCCAGATTTATATTCTTAACTCCTCAGTGTGAGAGTACTATTTATCTTCTTTTTATTTTGATGTCATCGGTAGATTATTCAATTATATAATTCTTAATAGATATAGAGAAATTATCATACACGTAATATATCGTGTTTAGTGCAATTACCAAACACAAGATATTACCAAATACATGATAACATGAGGTTAAAGTATATATAAAAATTAAAATTAAACTACTTTTGAGTCGTACAACACTTAGTCTTAGCCTCGTGATCATGATATAAGTTAGTACATAGTATAATTTATCTCACACACACTATTTATATCCTTTATTCAATCATGTTTTTTCTTAGTTTTTTGACGTGGGATTACAATTCAACATCTTATTATGGGTATTCAATTATACATTAATACTTCGTCGACAGCTACCACACAAAGAAAAATTGCCAAGCATATGATGTTATGTGATTGGATCATTGAGCAATGAGAATATCATACGTGGCTATAGCTAGAATCATATAAGTTTAAAATTATTTATAATAATAGTGCACTTAATTTTAACCAAACGCCTGAGACTTATTTTAGTACAAATTTTTACTTATATTACTAAATCTTTGATGTGTGCCTAAACATTAGTTTCTTTTTATCAATAGATTATTTAATAGTAGATATATGTTTGTTATGAGTAATGAGAATATTTCATGAGCCTGTATAATAAATATATAAATTTAGATAAGTTATAAACTTTCTAAAATAGTATATAAAGACAGTTAAATTTTAATCTACTTTAAATGGTAAAACACATAACCTTAATAACGTGTTTGAGATGTAAGGTAGTATTATTTTTATTGCAGAATTTATAAATGTAAATCCCAGATTTATATTCTTAACTCCTCAGTGTGAGATTACTATTTAGCTTCTTTTTATTTTGGTGTCATCGGTAGATTATTCAATTGTATAATTCTTAATAGATGTAGAGCAATTATCATACACGTAATATATTGTGTTTAGTGCAATTACCAAACACAAGATATTACCAAACACATGATATCATGAGGTTAAAGTATATATAAATTAATATTAAATTACTTTTCAGTAGTACAACACTTAGTCTTGGCCAACTGATCATGGCTTAAGATATGAAAAAATATAATTATCTCATACACTATATTTATATCCATTATTCAATCATGTATTTTCTTAATTTCTTTATGTGAGATTATAATTCAACATCTTATTATTCGTATTCATTATAAAATAATACTTTGTAGACATCTACCATACAAAGAAAAATCGTCAAGCATATGATATTATATGATTGGAGCATTGAGCAGCAATGAGAATATCACACAAGGCTAGATTATATATATATATATATATATTTAATTTCATATAAATTAAAAATTATTTCTAATGATACTGTACTTAATTTTAACCAAACACTTGAGACTTATGTATTAGACATTTTTATTTTATTTCCAATGCAAATTTTATATAAGAAATTCTCTAATTTATATTACTAAATATTTGATGTGTGGCAAAACATTAGTTTCTTTTTTGTGTTATCGGTAGATTATTATAGTTGAAATAAATTTCTATAATCAAAATACAAATAAAATAATTAGCATTTATATATAATATTATACATTTAGAGAAATTATCAAACACATAATATTATGTGGTTAGACTATACAAAATATAATTATAAACTAAGTTGGAGTGGTACTACACTTAGTCTTAGCCAAATGGTCGAGACTTAAGGTAGTACAAAATTTAAATTTGCTCACACACTCTATTTATATATGTCATCACTCACTTATTTTCTTAATTCCTCGATGCGGTATTATAACTCAACATCTTATTTTTGCTATTAACTAATATAGTTTAATTTGTTGACATCTACCACATAAAGAAAAATTATCAAACATACGATATTAAGTGATTTGAGCATTGAGTAATGAGAATATTCTATGAGGCTGGATAATAACTATATATATTTAGATAAGTTTTAAACTATTTAAAAGGGTATATAAAGACAGATAAATTTTAATCTACTTTAAATGGTACAACACATAGCCTTAGTAACGAGTTTGAGATGTAAGGTAGTATTATTTTTATTACGGAATTTATAAATGTAAATCCCAGATTTATATTCTTAACTCCTCAGTGTGAGACTACTATTTATCTTCTTTTTATTTTGGTGTCATCGGTAGATTATTCAATTATATAATTCTTAATACATGTAGAGCAATTATCATACACGTAATATATTGTGTTTAGTGCAATTACCAAACACAAGATATTACCAAACACATGATATCATGAGGTTAAAGTATATAAAAATTAATATTAAACTACTTTTCAGTAGTACAAACACTTAGTCTTGGCCAACTGATCATGGCATAAGACAGCATAAAATATAATTATCTCACGCACTGTATTTATATCCATTATTCAATCATGTATTTTCTTAATTTCTTTATGTGAGATTATAATTCAACATCCTAATATTCGTATTCAATATACAATAATACTTTGTAGACATCTACTATACAAAGAAAAATGTTCAGCAATGAGAATATCACACAAGGCTAGATTATCAATATTTAATTTCATATAAATTAAAATTTATTTATAATGATACTGTACTTAATTTTATCCAAATAGTTGAGACTTAATGTAGTAGACATTTTTATTTAGTTTTCAATGCAAATTTTATATAAGAAATTCTCTAATTTATATTACTAAATATTTGATGTGTGACAAAACATTAGTTTCTTTTTAGTGTTATCAGTAGATTATTATAGTAGAAATAAATTACTATAATCAAAATACAAATAAAATAATTAGCATTTATATATAATATTATACATTTAGCGAAATTATCAAAAAAATAATATTATTTGGTTAGAGTACACAAAATGTAACTATAAACTAAATTGGAGTGGTACTACACTTAGTCTTAGCCAACTGGTCGAGACTTAAGGAAGTACAAAATTCAAATTTGCTCACACATTCTATTTATATATGTCACCACTGACTTATTTTCTTAATTCTTCGATGTGGTATTATAACTCAACATCTTATTTTTGCTATTAACTAATATAGTGTTACTTTCTTGACATCTATCATATAAAGAAAAATTGTAAAACATATGATATTAAATGATTTGAAAATTGAGAAATGAGAATATTTTATGAGGCTGGATAATAAATATATAAATTTAAATAAGTTTTAAATTAATTAAAGTGGTATATAAAGACAGATAAATCATAATCTCCTTTAAATGGTACAACACATGGCCTTAACAACGAGTTTGAGATATAAGGGAGTATTATTTTTATTGCAGAATTTATAAAAGTAAATCCCAAATTTATGTTCTTAACTCCTCAGTGTGAGACTACTATTTAGCTTCTTTTTATAAACGTAAATCTAAAATTTATATTCTTTACTCCTCAGTTTGTGACTACTATTTAGCTTATTTTTATTTTGGTGTCATCGGTAGATTAATCAATTGCATAATTCTTAATAGATGTAGATCAATTATCATACACGTAATATATTGTGTTTAGTGCAATTACCAGACACAAGATATTACCAAACACATGATATCATGAGGTTAAAGTATATAAAAATTAATATTAAACTACTTTTGAGTCGTACAACACTTTGTCTTAGCCTAGTGATCGTGATATAAGTTAGTACAAAATATAATTCATCTCACACACACTATTGATATCCATTATTTAATCATGTTTTCTCTTAATTTTTTGACGTGGGATTATATGTCAACATCTTATTATTGGTATTCAATAATACAATAATACTTGTAGACATCTACCACACAGAAAAATTGCCAAGCATATGATAACTTGGATCATTGAGCAATGAGAATATCATACGTTGCTATATGTAATATCATATAAGTTTAAAATTATTTATAATAATAGTGCACTTGATCTTAACCAAACGCCCGAGACATAATTTAATACAAATTTTTACTTATTTTCTAATGCAAAATTTATATATGAAATTCTCTAATTTATATTACTAAATATTTGATGTGTGACTAAACATTAGTTTCTTTGTTATCAATATATTATTTAATAGTAGAAAGAAGTTTGTTATGAGTAATGATTATATTTTATGAGGCTGTATAATAAATATATAAATTTAGATAATTTTTAAACTATTTAGAATGGTATATAAAGACAAATAATTTTTAATCTCCGTTAAATGGTACAACACATATACTTAACAACGAGTTTGAGATATAAGGTAGTATTATTTTTATTGCATAATTTATATATGTATATCCCACATTTATATTCTTAACTCCTCAGTGTGAGACTACTATTTAGATTCTTTATACTTTGGTGTCATCGGTAGATTATTCAATTGTATAATTCTTAATAGAAGTAGAGCAATTAACGTACACATGATATTGTGTTTAATGCAATTACCAAACACAAGATATTACCAAACACATGATATCATGAGGTTAAAGTATATAAAAATTAATATTAAACTACTTTTCAGTAGTACAAACACTTAGTCTTAGCCAACTGGTAATGGCATAAGACAGCATAAAATATAATTATCTCACGCACTGTATTTATAATCATGTATCTTCTTAATTTCTTTATGTGGGATTATAATTCAACATCCTAATATTCGTATTCAATATACAATAATACTTTGTAGACATCTACCATACAAAGAAAAATGTTCAGCAATGAGAATATCACACAAGGCTAGATTATCAATATTTAATTTCATATAAATTAAAATTTATTTATAATGATACTGTACTTAATTTTACCCAAATAGTTAAGACTTAATGTAGTAGACATTTTAATTTAGTTTTCAATGCAAATTTTATAAAAGAAATTCTCTAATTTATATTACTAAATATTTGATGTGTGACAAAACATTACTTTCTTTTTAGTGTTATCAGCAGATTATTATAGTAGAAATAAATTACTATAATCAAAATACAAATAAAATAATTAGCATATATATGATATTATACATTTAGCGAAATTATCAAAAACATAATATTATATGGTTAGAGTATACAAAATGTAATTATAAACAAAATTGGAGTGGTACTACATTAGTCTTAGCCAACTCGTCGAGACTTAAGGAAGTACAAAATTCAAATTTGCTCACACACTCTATTTATATATGTCACCACTGAATTATTTTCTTAATTCTTCGATGTGGTATTATATTTCAACATCTTATTTTTGCTATTAACTAATATAGTGTTACTTTCTAGACATCTACCATATAAAGAAAAATTGTAAAACATATGATATTAACTGATTTGAGAATTGAGAAATGAGAATATTTTATGAGGCTGGATAATAAATATATAAATTTAAATAAGTTTTAAACTATTTAAAGTGGTATATAAAGACAGATAAATCATAATCTAATTTAAATGGTACAACACATAGTCTTAACAACGAGTTTGAGATATAAGGGAGTATTATTTTTATTACAGAATTTATAAAAGTAAATCCCAAATTTATGTTCTTAACTCCTCAGTGTGAGACTACTATTTAGTTTCTTTTTATAAACGTAAATCTCAAATTTATATTCTTAACTCCTCAGTGTGAGACTACCATTTAGCTTCTTTTTATTTTGGTGTCATCGGTAGATTAATCATTTGTATATTTCTTAATAGATGTAGATCGATTATCATACACGTAATATATTGTGTTTAGTGCAATTACCAGACACAAGATATTACCAAACACATGATATCATGAGGTTAAAGTATATAAAAATTAATATCAAACTACTTTTGAGTCGTACAACACTTTGTCTTAGCCTAGTGATCATGATATAAGTTAGTACAAAATATAATTTATCTCACACACACTATTTATATCCATTATTCAATCATGTTTTTTTTTAATTTTTGGACGTGGGATTATAATTCAACATCTTATTATTGGTATTCAATAATACAATAATACTTGGTAGACATCTACCACACAAAGAAAAATTGCCAAGCATATGATGTTATGTGATTGGATCATTGAGCAATGAGAATATCATAAGTCGCTATATCTAATATCATATAAGTTTAAAATTATTTATAATAATAGTGCACTAAATCTTAACCAAACCCCTAAGACTTAATTTAATACAAATTTTTACTTATTTTCTAATGCAAAATTTATATATGAAATTCTCTAATTTATATTACTAAATATTTATTGTGTAACTAAACATTAGTTTCTTAATTATCAATAGATTATTTAATAGTATAAATAAGTTTGTTATGAGTAATGAGAATATTTTATGAGGTTGTATATTTATATATAAATTTAGATAATTTTTAACTATTTAGAATGGTATATAAAGACAGTTAAATTTTAAGCTACTTTAAATGGTACAACATATATATTTAATAACGAGTTTGAGATGTAAGGTAGCATTATTTTTATTGCAAAATTTATATATGTATATCCCACATTTATATTCTTAACTTCTCAGTGTGAGATTACTATTTAGATTCTTTTTATTTTGGTGTCATCAATAGATTATTCAATTGTATAATTCCTAAAAGATGTAGAGCAATTAACGTACACATGATATTGTGTTTAATGCAATTACCAAACACATGATATCATGAGGTTAAAGTATATAAAAGTTAATATTAGACTACTTTTCAGTAGTACAACACTTAGTCTTATCCAACTGATCATGGCATAAGACAACACAAAATATAATTATCTCACACACTATATTTTTATCCATTATTCAGTCATGTATTTTCTTAATTTCTTTATGTGAGATTATAATTCAACATCCCATTATTCGTATTCTATATACAATAATACTTTGTAGACATCTACCATACAAAGAAAAATGTTCAGCAACGAGAATATCACACCAGGCTATATTATTAATATTTAATTTCATATAAATTAAAAATTATTTATAACGCTACTGTAATTTATTATAACGATACTGTACTTTAATTTCATATAAATTCAACATCCCATTTTTATTTAGTTTTCTATGCAAATTTTATATAAGAAATTCTCTAATTTATATTACTAAATATTTGATGTGTGACAAAACATTAGTTTCTTTTTAGTGTTATTAGTAGATTATTATAGTAGAAATAAATTACTATAATCAAAATACAAATAATATAACTAGCATATATATAATATTATACATTTAGAGAAATGATCAAACACATAATATTATGTTGTTAGTGTATACAAAATGTAATTATAAACTAAATTGGAGTGGTACTACATTAGTCTTAGCCAACTGGTCGAGACTTAAGGAAGTACAAAATTCAAATTTGCTCACACACTCTATTTATATATGTCACCACTGACTTATTTTCTTAATTCTTCGATGTGGTATTATAACTCAACATCTTATTTTTGCTATTAACTAATATAGTGTTACTTTCTTGACATCTACCATATAAAGAAAAATTGTAAAACATATGATATTAAATGATTTGAGAATTGAGAAATGAGAATATTTTATGAGGCTGGATAATAAATATATAAATTTAAATAAGTTTTAAACTAATTAAAGTGGTATATAAAGACAGATAAATCATAATCTACTTTAAATGGTACAACACATAGCCTTAACAACGAGTTTGAGATATAAGGGAGTATTATTTTTATTGCAGAATTTATAAAAGTAAATCCCAAATTTATGTTCTTAACTCCTCAGTGTGAGACTACTATTTAGCTTCTTTTTATAAACGTAAATCTCAAATTTATATTCTTAACTCCTCAGTGTGAGACTACTATTTAGCTTCTTTTTATTTTGGTGTCATCGGCAGATTAATCAATTGTATAATTCTTAATAGATGTAGATCAATTATCATACACGTAATATATTGTGTTTAATGCAATTACCAAACACAAGATATTACCAAACACATGATATCATGAGGTTAAAGTATATAGAAATTAATATCAAACTACTTTTGAGTCGTAGAACACTTTGTCTTAGCCTAGTGATCATGATATAAGTTAGTACAAAATATAATTTATCTCACGCACACTATTTATATCCATTATTCAATCATGTTCTTTCTTAATTTTTGGACGTGGAATTTTAATTCAACATCTTATTATTGGTATTCAATAATAGAATAATACTTCGTAGACATCTACCACACAAAGAAAAATTGCCAAGCATATGATGTTATGTGATTGGATCATTGAGGAATGAGAATATCATACGTCGCTATATCTAATATCATATAAGTTTAAAATTATTTATAAAAATAGTGCACTAAATCTTAACCAAACCCCTAAGACTTAATTTAATATAAATTTTTACTTATTTTCTAATGCAAAATTTATATATGAAATTCTCTAATTTATATTAATAAATATTTGATGTGTGACTAAACATTAGTTTCTTAATTATCAATAGATTATTTAATAGTATAAATAAGTTTGTTATGAGTAATAAGAATATTTTATGAGGTTGTATAGTAAATATATAAATTTAGATAATTTTTAACTATTTAGAATGGTATATAAAGACAATTAAATTTTAAGCTACTTTAAATGGTACAACACATATACTTAATAACGAGTTTGAGAAGTAAGGTAGTATTATTTTCATTGCAAAATTTATATATGTATATCCCACATTTATATTCTTAACTCCTCAGTGTGAGATTACTATTTAGATTCTTTTTATTTTTGTGTCATCGATAGATTATTCAATTGTATAATTCCTAAAAGATGTAGAGCAATTAACATACACATGCTATATTGTGTTTAATGCAATTACCAAACACAAGATATTACCAAAACCATGATATCATGAGGTTAAAGTATATAAAAATTAATATTAGACTACTTTTCAGTAGTACAACACTTAGTCTTAGCCAACTGATCATGGCATAAGACAACACAAAATATAATTATCTCACACACTATATTTATATCCATTATTCAGTCATGTATTTTCTTAATTTCTTTATGTGAGATTATAATTCAACATCCCATTATTCGTATTCTATATACAATAATACTTTGTACACATCTACCATACAAAGAAAAATGTTCAGCAACGAGAATATCACACCAGGCTAGATTATCAATATTGATTTTCATATAAATTAAAAATTATTTATAACGATACTGTACTTTATTTTACCCAAATTGTTGAGATTTAATATAGTAGACATTTTTATTTAATTTTCTATGCAAATTTTATATAAGAAATTCTCTAATTTATATTACTAAATATTTGATGTGTGACAAAACATTAGTTTCTTTTGTGTGTATTAGTAGATTATTATAGTAGAAATAAATTACTATAATCAAAATACAAATAATATAACTAGCATATATATAATATTATACATTTAGAGAAATGATCAAACACATAATATTATGTTGTTAGAGTATACAAAATGTAATTATAAACTAAATTGGAGTGGTACTACATTAGTCTTAGCCAACAGGTCGAGACTTAAGGAAGTACAAAATTCAAATTTGCTCACACACTCTATTTATATATGTCACCACTGACTTATTTTCTTAATTCTTCGATGTGGTATTATAACTCAACATCTTATTTTTGCTATTAACTAATATAGTGTTACTTTTTGACATCTACCATATAAAGAAAAATTGTAAAACATACGATATTAAATGATTTGAGAATTGAGAAATGAGAATATTTTATGAGGCTGGATAATAAATATATAAATTTAAATAAGTTTTAAACTAATTAAAGTGGTATATAAAGACAGATAAATCATAATCTACTTTAAATGGTACAACACATAGCCTTAACAACGAGTTTGAGATATAAGGGAGTATCATTTTTATTGTAGAATTTAAATAAGTAAATCCCAAATTTATGTTCTTAACTCCTCAGTGTGAGACTACTATTTAGCTTCTTTTTATAAACGTAAATCTCAAATTTATATTCTTAACTCCTCAGTGTGAGACTACTATTTAGCTTCTTTTTATTTTGGTGTCATCGGTAGATTAATCAATTGTATAATTCGTAATAGATGTAGATCAATTATCATACACGTAATATATTGTGTTTAATGCAATTACCAAACACAAGATATTACCAAACACATGATATCATGAGGTTAAAGTATATAAAAATTAATATTAAACTACTTTTCAGTAGTACAAACAATTAGTCTTAGTTAACTGGTAATGGCATAAGACAACATAAAATATAATTATCTCACGCACTGTATTTATAATCATGTATTTTCTTAATTTCTTTATGTGGGATTATAATTCAACATCCTAATATTCGTATTCAATATACAATAATACTTTGTAGACATCTACCATACAAAGAAAAATGTTCAGCAATGAGAATATCACACAAGGCTAGATTATCAATATTTAATTTTATATAAATTAAAATTTATTTATAATGATACTGTACTTAATTTTACCCAAATAATTAAGACTTAATGTAGTAGACATTTTTATTTAGTTTTCAATGCAAATTTTATAGAAGAAATTCTCTAATTTATATTACTAAATATTTGATGTGTGACAAAACATTAGTTTCTTTTTAGTGTTATCAGCAGTTTATTATAGTAGAAATAATTTACTATAATCAAAATACAAATAAAGTAATTAGCATATATATATAATATTATACATTTAGCAAAATTATCAAAAACATAATATTATGTGGTTAGAGTATACAAAATGTAATTATAAACTAAATTGGAGTGGTACTACACTTAGTCGTAGCCAACTGGTCGAGACTTGAGGAAGTACAACATTCAAATTTGCTCACACACTCTATTTATATATGTCACGACTAACTTATTTTCTTAATTCTTCGATGCGGTATTATAACTCAACATCTTATTTCTGCTATTAACTAATATAGTGTTACTTTCTTGACATATACCATATAAAGAAATTTTTTAAAACATATGATATTAAGTGATTTGAGAATTGAGTAATAAGAATATTTTATGAGGCTGGATAATAAATATATAAATTTAAATAAGTTCTAAACTATTTAAAATGGTATATAAAGACAGATAACTCATAATCTACTTTAAATGGTATAACACATAGCCTTAACAACGAGTTTGAGATATAAGGTAGTACTATTTTTATTGCAGACTTTATAAACGTAAATCCCAAATTTATATTCTTAACTCCTCAGTGTGAGACTACTATTTAGCTTCTTTTTATAAACGTAAATCTCAAATTTATATTCTTAACTCCTCAGTGTGAGACTACTATTTAGCTTCTTTTATTTTGGTGTCATCAGTAGATTAATCAATTGTATAATTCTTAATAGATGTAGATCAATTATCATACACGTAATATATTGTATTTAGTGCAATTACCAGACACAAGATTTTACCAAACACATGATATCATGAGGTTAAAGTATATAAAAATTAATATCAAACTACTTTTGAGTAGTAGAACACTTTGTCTTAGCCTAGTGATCGTGATATAAGTTAGTACAAAATATAATATATCTCACACACACTATTTATATCCATTATTCAATCATGTATTTTCTTAATTTCTTTATGTGAGATTTTAATTCAACATCCCATTATTCGTATTCAATATACAATAATACTTTGTAGACATCTACCATACAAAGAAAAATGTTCAGCAATGAGAATATCACACCAGGCTAGATTATCAATATTTAATTTCATATAAATTAAAAATTATTTATAACGATACTGTACTTTATTTTACCCAAATAGTTGAGATTTAATATATTAGATATTTTTATTTAGTTTTCTATGCAAATTTTATATAAGAAATTCTCTAATTTATATTACTAAATATTTGATGTGTGACAAAACATTAGTTTCTTTTTAGTGTTATTAGTAGATTATTATAGTAGAAATAAATTACTATAATCAAAATACAAATAATATAACTAGCATATATATAATATTATACATTTAGAGAAATGATCAAACACATAATATTATGTGATAAGAGTATACAAAATGTAATTATAAACTAAATTGGAGTGGTACAACACTTAGTCTTAGCCAACTAGTTGAGACTTAAGGAAGTACAAAATCAAATTTGCTCACACACTCTATTTATATATTTCACCACTGACTTATTTTCTTAATTCTTCGATGTGGTATTATAACACAACATCTTATTTTTGCTATTAACTAATATAGTGTTACTTTCTTGACATCTACCATATAAAGAAAAATTGTAAAACATATGATATTAACTGATTTGAGAATTGAGAAATGAGAATATTTTATAAGGCTGGATAATAAATATATAAATTTAAATAAGATTTAAACTAATTAAAGTGGTATATCAATGACAGATAAATCATAATCTAATTTAAATGGTACAACACATAACCTTAACAACGAGTTTGAGATATTTTTATTGCAGAATTTATAAAAGTAAATCCCAAATTTATGTTCTTAACTCCTCAGTGTGAGACTACTATTTAGCTTCTTTTTATAAACGTAAATCTCAAATTTATATTCTTAACTCCTCAGTGTGAGACTACTATTTAGCTTCTTTTTATTTTGGTGTCATCGGTAGATTAATCATTTGTATAATTCTTAATAGATGTAGATCAATTATCATACACGTAATATATTATGTTTAGTGCAATTACCAGACACAAGATATTACCAAACACATGATATCATGAGGTTAAAGTATATAAAAATTAATATTAAACTACTTTTGAATCGTACAACACTTTGTCTTAGCCTAGTGATCAAGATATAAGTTAGTACAAAATATAATTTATCTCACACACACTATTTATATCCATTATTCAATCATGTTTTTTCTTATTTTTTGGACGTGGGATTATAATTCAACATCTTATTATTGGTATTCAATAATACAATAATACTTCGTAGACATCTACCACACAAAGAAAAATTGCCAAGCATATGATGTTATGTGATTGGATCATTGAGCAATGAGAATATCATACGTCGCTATATCTAATATCATATAAGTTTAAAATTATTTATAATAATAGTGCACTAAATCTTAACCAAACCCCTAAGACTTAATTTAATACAAATTTTTACTTATTTTCTAATGCAAAATTTGTATATGAAATTCTCTAATTTATATTACTAAATATTTGATGTGTGACTAAACATCAGTTTCTTAATTATCAATAGAATATTTAATAGTATAAATAAGTTTGTTATGAGTAATGAGAATATTTTATGAGGTTGTATAGTAAATATATAAATTTAGATAATTTTTAACTATTTAGAATGGTATATAAAGACAGTTAAATTTTAAGCTACTTTAAATGGTACAACACATATACTTAATAACGAGTTTGAGACGTAAGGTAGTATTATTTTTATTGCAAAATTTATATATGTATATCCCTCATTTATATTCTTAACTCCTCAGTGTGAGATTACTATTTAGATTCTTTTTATTTTGGTGTAATCGATAGATTATTCAATTGTATAATTCCTAAAAGATGTAGAGCAATTAACATACACATGATATATTGTGTTTAATGCAATTACCAAACACAAGATATTACCAAACACATGATATCATGAGGTTAAAGTATATAAAAATTAATATTAAACTACTTTTCAGTAGTACAACACTTAGTCTTAGCCAACTGATCATGGCATAAGAGAACACAAAATATAATTATCTCACACACTATATTTATATCCATTATTCAGTCATGTATTTTCTTAATTTCTTTATGTGAGATTATAATTCAACATCCCATTATTAGTATTCTATATACAATAATACTTTGTAGACATCTACCATACAAAGAAAAATGTTCAGCAACGAGAATATCACACCAGGCTAGATTATCAATATTTAATTTCATATAAATTAAAAATTATTTATAACGATACTGTACTTTATTTTACCCAAATAGTTGAGATTTAATATAGTAGACATTTTTATTTAGTTTTCTATGCAAATTTTATATAAGAAATTCTCTAATTTATATTACTAAATATTTGATGTGTGACAAAACATTAGTTTCTTTTTAGTGTTATTAGTAGATTATTATAGTAGAAATAAATTACTATAATCAAAATACAAATAATATAACTAGCATATATATAATATTATACATTTAGAGAAATGATCAAACACATAATATTATGTGGTTAGAGTATACAAAATGTAATTATAAACTAAACTGGAGTGGTACTACATTAGTCTTAGCCAACTGGTCGAGACTTAAGGAAGTACAAAATTCAAATTTGCACACACACTCTATTTATATATGTCACCACTGACATATTTTCTTAATTCTTCGATGTGGTATTATAACTCAACATCTTATTTTTTCTATTAACTAATATAGTGTTACTTTCTTGACATCTATCATATAAAGAAAAATTGTAAAACATATGATATTAAATGATTTGAGAATTGAGAAATGAGAATATTTTATGAGGCTGGATAATAAATATATAAATTTAAATAAGTTTTAAACTAATTAAAGTGGTATATAAAGACAGATAAATCATAATCTACTTTATATGGTACAACACATAGCCTTAACAACGAGTTTGAGATATAAGGGAGTATTATTTTTATTGCAGAATTTATAAAAGTAAATCCCAAATTTATGTTCTTAACTCCTCAGTGTGAGACTACTATTTAGCTTCTTTTTATAAACGTAAATCTCAAATTTATATTCTTAACTCCTTAGTGTGAGACTACTATTTAGCTTCTTTTTATTTTGGTGTCATCGGTAGATTAATCAATTGTATAATTCTTAACAGATGTAGATCAATTATCATACACGTAATATATTGTGTTTAGTGCAATTACCAGACACAAGATATTACCAAACACATGATATCATGAGGTTAAAGTATATAAAAATTAATATCAAACTACTTTTGAGTCGTACAACACTTTGTCTTAGCCTAGTGATCATGATATAAGTTAGTACAAAATATAATTTATCTCACACACACTATTTATGTCCATTATTCAATCATGTTTTTTCTTAAATTTTTTGACGTGGGATTATAATTCAACATCTTATTATTGGTATTCAATAATACAATAATACTTCGTTGACATCTACCACACAAAGAAAAATTGCCTAGCATATGATGTTATGTGATTGGATCATTGAGCAATGAGAATATCATACGTCGCTATATCTAATATCATATAAGTTTAAAATTATTTATATTAATACAAATTTTTACTTATTTTCTAATGCAAAATTTATATATGAAATTCTCTAATTTATATTACTAAATCTTTGATGTGTGAGTAAATATTATTTTCTTAATTATCAATAGATTATTTAATAGTATAAATAAGTTTGTTATTAGTAATGAGAATGTTTTATGAGGTTCTATAGTAAATATATAAATTTAGATAATTTTTAAACTATTTAGAATGGTATATAAAGACAGTTAAATTTTAATCTACTTTAAATGGTACAACACATATACTTAACAACGAGCTTGAGATATAAGGTAGTATTATTTTTATTGCATTATTCATATATGTATATCCCAGATTTATATTCTTAACTCCTCAGTGTGAGACTGCTATTTAGATTCTTTTTATTTTGGTGTCATCGGTAGATTATTCAAGTGTACAATTCCTAAAAGATGTAGAGCAATTAACATACACATGATATATTGTGTTTAATGCAATTACCAAACAGAAGATATTACCAAACACATGATATCATGAGGTTAAAGTATATCAAAATTAATATTAAACTACTTTTCAGTAGTACAACACTTATATTTATATCCATTATTCAATCATGTATTTTCTTAATTTATCTATGTGAGATTATAATTCAACATCCCATTATTCGTATTCAATATACAATAATACTTTGTAGACATCTACCATACAAAGAAAAATGTTCAGCAATGAGAATATCACACAAGGCTAGATTATCAATATTTAATTTCATATAAATTAAAAATTATTTATAATGATACTGTACTTAATTTTACCCAAATAGTTGAGACTTAATGTAGTAGACATTTTTACTTAGTTTTCAATGCAAATTTTATATAAGAAATTCTCTAATTTATATTACTAAATATTTGAAGTGTGACAAAACATTAGTTTCTTTTTAGTGTTATCAGTAGATTATTATAGTAGAAATAAATTACTATAATCAGAATACAAATAAAATAATTAGCATATATATAATATTATACATTTAGAGAATTTATCAAAAACATAATATTATTTGGTTAGAGAATACAAAATGTAATTATTAACTAAATTGGAATGGTACTACACTTAGTCTTAGCCAACTGGTCGAGACTTAAGGAAATACAAAATTTAAATTTGCTCACGACCTCTATTTATCTATGTCACCACTCACTTATTTTCTTGACATCTATCATATAAAGAAAAATTGTAAAACATATGGTATTAAGTTATTTGAGAATTGAGTAATGAGAATATTTTATGAGGCTGGATAATAAATATATAAATTTAGATAAGTTTTAAACTATTTAAAGTGATATATAAAGACAGATAAATCATAATCTACTTTAAATAGTACAACACATAATCTTAACAACGAGTTTGAGATATAATGTAGTATTATTTTTATTGCAGAATTTATAAACGTAAATCCCAAATTTATATTCTTAACTCCTCAGTGTCACACTACTATTTAGCTTCTTTTTATAAACGTAAATCTAAAATTTATATTCGAAACTCCTCAGTGTGAGACTACTTTTTAGCTTCTATTTATTTTGGTGTCATCGGTAGATTATTCAATTGAATAATTCTTAATAGAAGTAGATCAATTATCATACACATAATATATTGTGTTTAGTGCAATTACCAGACACAAGATATTACCAAACACATGATATCATGAGGTTAAAGTATATATAAATTAATATTAAATTACTTTTCAGTAGTACAATACTTAGTCTTGGCCAACTGATCATGGCTTAAGATATGAAAAAATATAATTATCTCACACACTATATTTATATCCATTATTCAATCATGTATTTTCTTAATTTCTTTATGTGAGATTATAATTCAACATCTTATTATTCGTATTCAATATAAAATAATACTTTGTAGACATCTACAATACAAAGAAAAATCGTCAAGCATATGATATTATATGATTGGAGCATTGAGCAGCAATGAGAATATCACACAACGCTAGATTATATATATTTAATTTCATATAAATTAAAAATTATTTCTAATGATACTGTACTTAATTTTAACCAAACATTTGAGATTTATGTATTAGACATTTTTATTTTATTTTCAATGCAAATTTTATATAAGAAATTCTCTAATTTATATTACTAAATATTTGATGTGTGGCAAAACATTAGTTTCTTTTTTGTGTTATCGGTAGATTATTATAGTTGAAATAAATTTCTATAATCAAAATACAAATAAAATAATTAGCATATATATAATATTATACATTTAGAGAAATTATCAAACACATAATATTATGTGGTTAGAGTATACAAAATATAATTATAAACTAAGTTGGAGTGGTACTACACTTAGTCTTAGTCAAATGGTCAAGACTTAAGGTAGTACAAAATTTAAATTTGCTCACACACTTTATTTATATATGTCATCACTCACTGATTTTCTTAATTCCTCGATGCGGTATTATAACTCAACATCTTATTTTTGCTATTAACTAATATAGTTTCACTTTGTTGACATCTACCACATAAAGAAAAATTATCAAACATACGATATTAAGTGAGAATATTCTATGATGCTGGATAATAACTATATATATTTAGATAAGTTTTAAACTATTTAAAAGGGTATATAAAGACAGATAAATTTTAATCTACTTTAAATGGTACAAAACATAGCCTTAATAACGAGTTTGAGATGTAAGGTAGTATTATTTTTATTGCAGAATTGATAAATGTAAATCCCAGATTTATATTCTTAACTCCTCAGTGTGAGAGTACTATTTATCTTCTTTTTATTTTGGTGTCATCGGTAGATTATTCAATTATATAATTCTTAATAGATATAGAGCAATTATCATAGACGTCATATATCGTGTTTAGTGCAATTACCAAACACAAGATATTACCAAACACATGATATCATGAGGTTAAAGTATATATAAAAATTAAAATTAAACTACTTTTGAGTCGTACAACACTTAGTCTTAGCCTCGTGATCATGATATAAGTTAGTACAGAGTATAATTTATCTCACACACACTATTTATATCCTTTATTCAATCATGTTTTTTCTTAGTTTTTTTGACGTGGGATTACAATTCAACATCTTATTATGGGTATTCAATTATACATTAATACTTCGTCGACAGCTACCACACAAAGAAAAATTGTCAAGCATATGATGTTATGTGATTGGATCATTGAGCAATGAGAATATCATACGTGGCTATAGCTAGAATCATATAAGTTTAAAATTATTTATAATAATAATGCACTTAATTTTAACCAAACGCCTGAGACTTATTTTAGAACAAATTTTTACTTATATTACTAAATCTTTGATGTGTGACTAAACATTAGTTTCTTTTTATCAATAGATTATTTAATAGTAGATATAGGTTTGTTATGAGTAATGAGAATATTTATGAGGCTGTATAAATTTAGATAAGTTATAAATTATCTAAAATGGAATATAAAGAATGTTAAATAATCTATATATAAATTTAGATAAGTTACAAATTACCTTAATATCGAGTTTGAGATGTAAGGTAGTAATTATTTTTATTGCAGAATTTATAAATGTAAATCCCAGATTTATATTCTTAACTCCTCAGTGTGAGACTACTATTTAGCTTCTTTTTATTTTGGTGTCATCGGTAGATTATTCAATTGTATAATTCTTAATAGATGTAGAGCAATTATCATACACGTAATATATTGTGTTTAGTGCAATTACCAAACACAAGATATTATCAAACACATGATAATACGAGGTTAAAGTATATATAAATTAATATTAAATTACTTTTCAGTAGTACAACACTTAGTCTTGGCCAACTGATCATGGCTTAAGATATGAAAAAATATAATTATCTCATACACTATATTTATATCCATTATTCAATCATGTATTTTCTTAATTTCTTTATGTGAGATTATAATTCAACATCTTATTATTCATATTCATTATAAAATAATACTTCGTAGACATCTACCATACAAAGAAAAATCGTCAAGCATATGATATTATATGATTGGAGCATTGAGCAGCAATGAGAATATCACACAAGGCTAGATTATATATATTTAATTTCATATAAATTAAAAATTATTTCTAATGAAACTGTACTTAATTTTAACCAAACACTTGAGACTTATGTATTAGACATTTTTATTTTATTTTCAATGCAAATTTTATATAAGAAATTCTCTAATTTATATTACTAAATATTTGATGTGTGGCAAAACATTAGTTTCTTTTTTGTGTTATCGGTAGATTATTATAGTTGAAATAAATTTCTATAATCAAAATACAAATAAAATAATTAGCATTTATATATAATATTATACATTTAGAGAAGTTATCAAACGCATAATATTATGTGGTTAGAGTATACAAAATATAATTATAAACTAAGTTGGAGTGGTAGTACACTTAGTCTTAGCCAAATGGTCGAGACTTAAGGTACTACAAAATTTAAATTTGCTCACACACTCTATTTATATATGTCATCACTCACTTATTTTCTTAATTCCTCGATGCGGTATTATAACTCAACATCTTATTTTTGCTATTAACTAATATAGTTTTACTTTGTTGACATCTACCACATAAAGAAAAATTATCAAACATACGATATTAAGTGATTTGAGCATTGAGTAATCAGAATATTCTATGAGGCTGGATAATAACTATATATATTTAGATAAGTTTTAAACTATTTAAAAGGGTATATAAAGACAGATAAATTTTAATCTACTTTAAATGGTACAACACATAGCCTTAATAACGAGTTTGAGATGTAAGGTAGTATTATTTTTATTGCAGTATTTATAAATGTAAATCCCAGATTTATATTCTTAACTCCTCAGTGTGAGAGTACTATTTATCTTCTTTTTATTTTGGTGTCATCGGTAGATTATTCAATTATATAATTCTTAATAGATATAGAGCAATTATCATACACGTAATATGTCGTGTTTAGTGCAATTACCAAACACAAGATATTACCAAACACATGATATCATGAGGTTAAAGTATATATAAAAATTAAAATTAAACTACTTTTGAGTCGTACAACACTTAGTCTTAGCCTCGTGATCATGATATAAGTTAGTACAGAGTATAATTTATCTCACACACACTATTTATATCCTTTATTCAATCATGTTTTTTCTTAGTTTTTTGACGTGGGATTACAATTCAACATCTTATTATGGGTATTCAATTATACATTAATACTTCGTCGACAGCTACCACAAAAGAAAAATTGCCAAGCATATGATGTTATGTGATTGGATCATTGAGCAATGAGAATATCATACGTGGCTATAGCTAGAATCATATAAGTTTAAAATTATTTATAATAATAGTGCACTTAATTTTAACCAAACGCCTGAGACTTATTTTAGTACAAATTTTTACTTATATTACTAAATCTTTGATGTGTGCCTAAACATTAGTTTCTTTTTATCAATAGATTATTTAATAGTAGATATAGGTTTGTTATGAGTAATGAGAATATTTTATGAGGTTGTATAATAAATATATAAATTTAGATAAGTTATAAATTATCTAAAATGGTATATAAAGAATGTTAAATTTTAATCTACTTTAAATGGTAAAACACATAACCTTAATAACGAGTTTGAGATGTAAGGTAGTATTATTTTTATTGCAGAATTTATAAATGTAAATCCCAGATTTATATTCTTAACTCCTCAGTGTGAGACTACTATTTAGCTTCTTTTTATTTTGGTGTCATCGGTAGATTATTCAATTGTATAATTCTTAATAGATGTAGAGCAATTATCATACACGTAATATATTGTGTTTAGTGCAATTACCAAACACAAGATATTATCAAACACATGATAATACGAGGTTAAAGTATATATAAATTAATATTAAATTACTTTTCAGTAGTACAACACTTAGTCTTGGCCAACTGATCATGGCTTAAGATATGAAAAAATATAATTATCTCATACACTATATTTATATCCATTATTCAATCATGTATTTTCTTAATTTCTTTATGTGAGATTATAATTCAACATCTTATTATTCATATTCATTATAAAATAATACTTCGTAGACATCTACCATACAAAGAAAAATCGTCAAGCATATGATATTATATGATTGGAGCATTGAGCAGCAATGAGAATATCACACAAGGCTAGATTATATATATTTAATTTCATATAAATTAAAAATTATTTCTAATGATACTGTACTTAATTTTAACCAAACACTTGAGACTTATGTATTAGACATTTTTATTTTATTTTCAATGCAAATTTTATATAAGAAATTCTCTAATTTATATTACTAAATATTTGATGTGTGGCAAAACATTAGTTTCTTTTTTGTGTTATCGGTAGATTATTATAGTTGAAATAAATTTCTATAATCAAAATACAAATAAAATAATTAGCATTTATATATAATATTATACATTTAGAGAAGTTATCAAACGCATAATATTATGTGGTTAGAGTATACAAAATATAATTATAAACTAAGTTGGAGTGGTAGTACACTTAGTCTTAGCCAAATGGTCGAGACTTAAGGTACTACAAAATTTAAATTTGCTCACACACTCTATTTATATATGTCATCACTCACTTATTTTCTTAATTCCTCGATGCGGTATTATAACTCAACATCTTATTTTTGCTATTAACTAATATAGTTTTACTTTGTTGACATCTACCACATAATGAAAAATTATCAAACATACGATATTAAGTGATTTGAGCATTGAGTAATCAGAATATTCTATGAGGCTGGATAATAACTATATATATTTAGATAAGTTTTAAACTATTTAAAAGGGTATATAAAGACAGATAAATTTTAATCTACTTTAAATGGTACAACACATAGCCTTAATAACGAGTTTGAGATGTAAGGTAGTATTATTTTTATTGCAGAATTTATAAATGTAAATCTCAGATTTATATTCTTAACTCCTCAGTGTGAGACTACTATTTAGCTTCTTTTTATTTTGGTGTCATCGGTAGATTATTCAATTGTATAATTCTTAATAGATGTAGAGCAATTATCATACACGTAATATATTGTGTTTAGTGCAATTACCAAACACAAGATATTATCAAACACATGATAATACGAGGTTAAAGTATATATAAATTAATATTAAATTACTTTTCAGTAGTACAACACTTAGTCTTGGCCAACTGATCATGGCTTAAGATATGAAAAAATATAATTATCTCATACACTATATTTATATCCATTATTCAATCATGTATTTTCTTAATTTCTTTATGTGAGATTATAATTCAACATCTTATTATTCATATTCATTATAAAATAATACTTCGTAGACATCTACCATACAAAGAATAATCGTCAAGCATATGATATTATATGATTGGAGCATTGAGCAGCAATGAGAATACCACACAAGGCTAGATTATATATATTTAATTTCATATAAATTAAAAATTATTTCTAATGATACTGTACTTAATTTTAACCAAACACTTGAGACTTATGTATTAGACATTTTTATTTTATTTTCAATGCAAATTTTATATAAGAAATTCTCTAATTTATATTACTAAATATTTGATGTGTGGCAAAACATTAGTTTCTTTTTTGTGTTATCGGTAGATTATTATAGTTGTACGATATTAAGTGATTTGAGCATTGAGTAATCAGAATATTCTATGAGGCTGGATAATAACTATATATATTTAGATAAGTTTTAAACTATTTAAAAGGGTATATAAAGACAGATAAATTTTAATCTACTTTAAATGGTACAACACATAGCCTTAATAACGAGTTTCAGATGTAAGGTAGTATTATTTTTATTGCAGAATTTATAAATGTAAATCCCAGATTTATATTCTTAACTCCTCAGTGTGAGAGTACTATTTATCTTCTTTTTATTTTGGTGTCATCGGTAGATTATTCAATTATATAATTCTTAATAGATATAGAGCAATTATCATACACGTAATATGTCGTGTTTAGTGCAATTACCAAACACAAGATATTACCAAACACATGATATCATGAGGTTAAAGTATATATAAAAATTAAAATTAAACTACTTTTGAGTCGTACAACACTTAGTCTTAGCCTCGTGATCATGATATAAGTTAGTACAGAGTATAATTTATCTCACACACACTATTTATATCCTTTATTCAATCATGTTTTTTCTTAGTTTTTTGACGTGGGATTACAATTCAACATCTTATTATGGGTATTCAATTATACATTAATACTTCGTCGACAGCTACCACAAAAGAAAAATTGCCAAGCATATGATGTTATGTGATTGGATCATTGAGCAATGAGAATATCATACGTGGCTATAGCTAGAATCATATAAGTTTAAAATTATTTATAATAATAGTGCACTTAATTTTAACCAAACGCCTGAGACTTATTTTAGTACAAATTTTTACTTATATTACTAAATCTTTGATGTGTGCCTAAACATTAGTTTCTTTTTATCAATAGATTATTTAATAGTAGATATAGGTTTGTTATGAGTAATGAGAATATTTTATGAGGCTGTATAATAAATATATAAATTTAGATAAGTTATAAATTATCTAAAATGGTATATAAAGACAGTTAAATTTTAATCTACCTTAAATGGTAAAACACATAACCTTAATAACGAGTTTGAGATGTAAGGTAGTATTATTTTTATTGCAGAATTTATAAATGTAAATCCCAGATTTATATTCTTAACTCCTCAGTGTGAGACTACTATTTAGCTTCTTTTTATTTTGTTGTCATCGGTAGATTATTCAATTGTATAATTCTTAATAGATGTAGAGCAATTATCATACACGTAATATATTGTGTTTAGTGCAATTACAAAACACAAGATATTATCAAACACATGATAATACGAGGTTAAAGTATATATAAAGTAATATTAAATTACTTTTCAGTAGTACAACACTTAGTCTTGGCCAATTGATCATGGCTTAAGATATGAAAAAATATAATTATCTCATACACTATATTTATATCCATTATTCAATCATGTATTTTCTTAATTTCTTTATGTGAGATTATAATTCAACATCTTATTATTCGTATTCATTATAAAATAATATTTTGTAGACATCTACCATACAAAGAAAAATCGTCAAGCATATGATATTATATGATTGGAGCATTGAGCAGCAATGAGAATATCCCACAAGGCTAGATTATATATATTTAATTTCATATAAATTAAAAATTATTTCTAATGATACTGTTCTTAATTTTAACCAAACACTTGAGACTTATGTATTAGACATTTTTATTTTATTTTCAATGCAAATTTTATATAAGAAATTCTCTAATTTATATTACTAAATATTTGATGTGTGGCAAAACATTAGTTTCTTTTTTGTGTTATCGGTAGATTATTATAGTTGATATAAATTTCTATAATCAAAATACAAATAAAATAATTAGCATTTATATATAATATTATACATTTAGAGAAATTATCAAACGCATAGTATTATGTGGTTAGAGTATACAAAATATAATTATAAACTAAGTTGGAGTGGTAGTACACTTAGTCTTAGCCAAATGGTCGAGACTTAAGTTACTACAAAATTTAAATTTGCTCACACACTCTATTTATATATTTATATATGTCATCACTCACTTATTTTCTTAATTCCTCGATGCGGTATTATAACTCAACATCTTATTTTTGCTATTAACTAATATAGTTTTACTGTGTTGACATCTACCACATAAAGAAAAATTATCAAACATACGATATTAAGTGATTTGAGCATTGAGTAATGAGAATATTCTATGAGGCTGGATAATAACTATATATATTTAGATAAGTTTTAAACTATTTAAAAGGGTATATAAAGATAGATAAATTTTAATCTACTTTAAATGGTACAAAACATAGCCTTAATAACGAGTTTGAGATGTAAGGTAGTATTATTTTTATTGCAGAAATTATAAATGTAAATCCCAGATTTATATTCTTAACTCCTCAGTGTGAGAGTACTATTTATCTTCTTTTTATTTTGGTGTCATCGGTAGATTATTCAATTATATAATTCTTAATAGATATAGAGCAATTATCATACACGTAATATGTCGTGTTTAGTGCAATTACCAAACACAAGATATTACCAAACACATGATATCATGAGGTTAAAGTATATATAAAAATTAAAATTAAACTACTTTTGAGTCGTACAACACTTAGTCTTAGCCTCGTGATCATGATATAAGTTAGTACAGAGTATAATTTATCTCACACACACTATTTATATCCTTTATTCAATCATGTTTTTTCTTAGTTTTTTGACGTGGGATTACAATTCAACATCTTATTATGGGTATTCAATTATACATTAATACTTCGTCGACAGCTACCACACAAAGAAAAATTGCCAAGCATATGATGTTATGTGATTGGATCATTGAGCAATGAGAATATCATACGTGGCTATAGCTAGAATCATATAAGTTTAAAATTATTTATAATAATAGTGCACTTAATTTTAACCAAACGCCTGAGACTTATTTTAGTACAAATTTTTACTTATATTACTAAATCTTTGATGTGTGCCTAAACATTAGTTTCTTTTTATCAATAGATTATTTAATAGTAGATATAGGTTTGTTATGAGTAATGAGAATATTTAATGAGGCTGTATAATAAATATATAAATTTAGATAAGTTATAAATTATCTACAATGGTATATAAAGACAGTTAAATTTTAATCTACCTTAAATGGTAAAACACATAACCTTAATAACGAGTTTGAGATGTAAGGTAGTATTATTTTTATTGCAGAATTTATAAGTGTAAATCCCAGATTTATATTCTTAACTCCTCAGTGTGAGACTACTATTTAGCTTCTTTTTATTTTGGTGTCATCGGTAGATTATTCAATTGTATAATTCTTAATAGATGTAGAGCAATTATCATACACGTAATATATTGTGTTTAGTGCAATTACCAAACACAAGATATTATCAAACACATGATAATACGAGGTTAAAGTATATATAAATTAATATTAAATTACTTTTCAGTAGTACAACACTTAGTCTTGGCCAACTGATCATGGCTTAAGATATGAAAAAATATAATTGACTCATACACTATATTTATATCCATTATTCAATCATGTATTTTCTTAATTTCTTTATGTGAGATTATAATTCAACATCTTATTATTCGTATTCCTTATAAAATAATACTTTGTAGACATCTACCATACAAAGAAAAATCGTCAAGCATATGATATTATATGATTGGAGCATTCAGCAGCAATGAGAATATCACACAAGGCTAGATTATATATATTTAATTTCATATAAATTAAAAATTATTTCTAATGATACTGTACTTAATTTTAACCAAACTCTTGAGACTTATGTATTAGACATTTTTATTTTATTTTCAATGCAAATTTTATATAAGAAATTCTCTAATTTATATTACTAGATATTTGATGTGTGGCAAAACATTAATTTCTTTTTTGTGTTATCGGTAGATTATTATAGTTGAAATAAATTTCTATAATCAAAATACAAATAAAATAATTAGCATTTATATATAATATTATACATTTAGAGAATTGATCAAACGCATAATATTATGTGGTTAGAGTATACAAAATATAATTATAAACTAAGTTGGAGTGGTAGTACACTTAGTCTTAGCCAAATGGTCGAGACTTAAGGTACTACAAAATTTAAATTTGCTCACACACTCTATTTATATATGTCATCACTCACTTATTTTCTTAATTCCTCGATGCGGTATTATAACTCAACATCTTATTTTTGCTATTAACTAATATAGTTTTACTTTGTTGACATCTACCACATAAAGAAAAATTATCAAACATACGATATTAAGTGATTTGAGCATTGAGTAATGAGAATATTCTATGAGGCTGGATAATAACTATATATATTTAGATAAGTTTTAAACTATTTAAAAGGGTATATAAAGACAGATAAATTTTAATCTACTTTAAATGGTACAACACATAGCCTTAATAACGAGTTTGAGATGTAAGGTAGTATTATTTTTATTGCAGAATTTATAAATGTAAATCCCAGATTTATATTCTTAACTCCTCAGTGTGAGAGTACTATTTATCTTCTTTTTATTTTGGTTTCATCGGTAGATTATTCAATTATATAATTCTTAATAGATATAGAGCAATTATCATACACGTAATATATCATGTTTAGTGCAATTACCAAACACAAGATATTACCAAACACATGATAACATGAGGTTAAAGTATATATAAAAATTACAATTAAACTACTTTTGAGTCGTACAACACTTAGTTTTAGCCTCGTGATCATGATATAAGTTAGTACAGAGTATAATTTATCTCACACACACTATTTATATCCTTTATTCAATCATGTTTTTTCTTAGTTTTTTGACGTGGGATTACAATTCAACATCTTATTATGGGTATTCAATTATACATTAATACTTCGTCGACAGCTACCACACAAAGAAAAATTGCCAAGCATATGATGTTATGTGATTGGATCATTGAGCAATGAGAATATCATACGTGGCTATAGCTAGAATCATATAAGTTTAAAATTATTTATAATAATAGTGCACTTAATTTTAACCAAACGCCTGAGACTTATTTTAGTACAAATTTTTACTTATATTACTAAATCTTTGATGTGTGCCTAAACATTAGTTTCTTTTTATCAATAGATTATTTAATAGTAGATATATGTTTGTTATGAGTAATGAGAATATTTCATGAGGCTGTATAATAAATATATAAATTTAGATAAGTTATAAACTATCTAAAATGGTTGTCGCAGCCCGAAAAATACGGTGTGCGAAAAAACAACCGGCGAGAAAAGAAGATGACAGAAGAGTCGCCACCGTGCGTTATTTATCCCAAAGGAGGGAAAGGAAACGCTCGAAGTAAACCTGAAGAGAAGGAAAGGAAAAGACAAGGTCTCGCAACCAAATCTTGGGTTCGGGAGTCGATTATGCGAAGGGAAGGTATTAGCACCCCTACGCATCCGTAGTACTCTACGGGATCCACTCTTGTTTGTTCTTGTCTAAAGGGTGCGTGTTTATCTAATGTACTATTTACTAAAAGGGTCAAAAGAAAAATGACTCGCACGGATGTCGCATCCATTGCATACGTATCTCATCTGGAATGAGAATCAGAGTCGCCGTAGTTCGGCTACCTATGGGTTAAAGAGATGTGTGCTCGCCAAGACATCGCGTCTTATGCCTACGTATCTCATCGGGAATGAGAATCAGAGCAAAACGTAGTTCAGCTAACTACGGGAACAAAGGTCTCGATTGCAGCTAGGGCAAGAGAAAGGGAAGGTCTCGATCGCAACGAGGGCGAGAGAAAGGATCGCAACAAGGGCGAAAGCAAACAAGGATTAGTTGTTAGTCGTTAGTCAAACTCGGCAAGACATCGCATCTTGTGCCTACGTATCTCATCTGAACATGAGAATCAGAGTTGCCGTAGTTCGGCTAACACGCACACAAACAAACACAGGCAAACGTGGAGCCTGACTGCCAATCACTGGACTTACATCAGCATCCGAACCAAAAACAAAACAAAGAGGCAAACGTGGAGCCTGACTGCCAATCACTGGACTTACATCAGCATCCGAACCAAAAACAAAACAAAGAGGCAAACGTGGAGCCCGACTGCCAATCACTGGACTTACGTCAGCATCCGAACCCAAAACAAACCCACACTGGAACCCGAATGCCACTCGATGGACTTACATCAGCTTCCAAGCACACAACAACACGCACAGAAGGGTTGAAGACAAAAGGTGGAAAAAGAAAAAAGGCGCCCGGAGATGTCTCGCACGATCTCCTGCCTACGTACCTCATCTGGTATGAGAATCAGGGCGACGTAGTTCCCCTACATAGGGATTGCCATCTGAATATGGACTTACAAAAGGAGGACACCAGTTGTGTCAAAGGAGAGTGGGCAATGTGTTCACGTCCTAGCAGTAGGTGTCGCAGCTCGCTGAATTAAGTCTTAGGCAGTTACCTCTTTGCAATGGAACGGACTACATGCCACAAGATCGGAGACGCTCAGAAAGGTCTAGAAGTGGGGGAAGCTCTACCCTAGAGTTGTCATGCAATATGTACCTAAGTGTTAGGTTTTACAAATGGGAACATCTACCTAATGTTGGCATGCAAAGAAAATGGGAATTCTACCTATGTTATCATACAAAAGAATAAGGGCATCCTACCTATGTTATCATACAAAAGGAAATGGGAATCCTACCTATGTTATCATACAAAAGGATATGGGAAACCTACCTATGTTATCATACAAAGGGTTCTATCTAATGGGTGCTACCTAATCGGAACAAGGATCGACGAATGGAGCAAGGAGAAGTGTTAGGGATGAGGGTAGATGGCGATGCATGAAGCAATCGACTTACAAGGTTGATGGCGATGCATAAAGCAATCGACTTACAAAAGGGTGAATGAATACGTGCTGGTTCTGTTAGGTTTTGAAAAACGATTACTCGACGTTGGATCGAGGTTTTGATCTTGCTTTGAAATGATTATCGAATGTTCATTTTAATTCTTGTATTAACAGATGAATAAAGAATGAAAGAATAAATATTATACATTTCATGGGAGAGGGATACATTTGTTATGAATGGGGGTTGACATGGCAATCAAGCAATATAAATATATGCCTCATACACCATACAAGTAGGCCACAGTTAATCAAACAAGTAAGATATAAACAAGTATATAATCAAATCAAATAATCAAAGAATGAAATGAATTAGCATTAAATAATGTATGAGAAGTATAAACATGTTAATCAATCAAACAAATAGAAACATGGATGAAAGAAACAAGTATAAAAAATATCAAATTAATCAGACAAGTGAAACTATGCACACAAAGAATCAATGAATAATTTAATCGGGAAATGATGCAAGGATCAAACAAAATTGAGGTGAAAGGCCTCTAATACATGGCATATGAGATGGACAAGGGAGGATCAAAAGATCTCTTCAATTGCCTTAAGCAATCCCTAAGTCAAACATCAATCATACAAAAGTCAACCGGAAAGTCAAGTCAACTTAAAAAATGTCAAATAAATAATAAATTAATCACAAAAATTATGAAAAATTAAATTAAGTTAAGTGGGGTCAGGACATCATCATCCCCCAAAAAGATTTTAAAAATAATGTGAATTGGTGTATAAATTAATTGAAATAAAACAGAAGTCAAATGAAAAGTCAACCAAGCAAACTAGGTCAAAAATAAATCCAAAATAAATTGAAAAATGGGAAATAAAATTCAATAAAAGGTCAAGTTGACCATGAGTCATTGGTCAACCATCATCCCAAAAATCAGAATTTAAAAATAATTTTAAGTTATGAAAATAAAATAGAAAAATGTGTGTTAAAATGGACTATTTGAAACAAATAATAAAAATAAAATTTTAACATTTAATAAAAACGAAAATAAAAATAAAAATAAATTAAATAAGACATTAAAGAAAGTAAAAAATATTTTTTTGTATTTTTATGAATAATTGAAATATTTTTAATAATTAAAAAGTAAAACAGAAAAATAAAATGGAAATAAGAAGAATAAAAGGAAATGAAAGTAAAAGGAGAAATGGGCCAGGTGGGTGGATAGCAGCTGTACAATGCTATGCCCATTTTGCACACTGCCAGGCGTGACATCATAGATAATGAAAGGCAAAAGAAATAATTAGAACAACATGTCATAAAATAACTTGCAGCATGCATGTGGGATTCGGAAAAAACGCAGCCAACATGTCTGTTTTCCAGCCAACATAACTCGAGCTACGGTGCTCCAAACGGGATGATATAAAAAGCAAACTTCAAGTATCAACTGAGAGGAACATCATGGTGTTTTATTTTAGTGAAAATGATGGCTCTAACATAAAGAAATATGAACAGCAAGGTGTACACATGAGCATGGATACCAACAGAAAAAATTAATTTTTACAAAACTTAACAAAAACAACAAGCATATGGTTAGCAATGTACACAAGCATGGAATACAATATGAGCATGGCAAAATATCATGATGATGAGCATGGTGGTGGCATGAGAAAAGCAACAATAGAAAAACATAGTGGTAAGCATGAGAGATTGTTCATGTCCATGGAAGAAGGAGTGAAAGCTTACCTAGTGGGCAAATAATCCACTGTCCCTTGGAGATGGAAGGAGAATATATAAGGTGTTGTTTGTGCTTTGCAAACTTGTAGAATGGAAATGGAATGAAATGGACTTCTAACTCCTTGCCTTGCTTGCTCTTGCTCAACTTGAAAATGGCAGCCACCCCCTTCAGATTAGGGTTTTAGTGCTTATATATGTTGGGTTTAAAGTGTCTAATGGGCTGAAATCCAATCTGTTTTGGTTATGTGCATTTGGAGCAAAAAATGGCAATGTGAGGTGGTATGAGCAAATCTCCTGTTTTGGCAAAACTTATGTGAGTGGACAAGATAAGTACATGGCCAAATGAGGTAAAGAAAGTGGGTTGGTTGGATTTGTGGTCTGGCAAACAAAAAAAACAGCTTTTCACAGTGGAAAATACTCAGAAAACTGAGTTTTCGCGCGAGCGGTCGACCATAGGTCGGCTCAAGCAAGCTATGCGTCGACCATAGGTCGGCTCAAGCAAGCTATGCGCTAACCCGTGGTCCATGCGCTGACCCTTATGGTCGACTCAAACATGCTATGCGCTGACCCGTGGTCCATGCGCTGACCCTTATGGTCGACTCAAAGCCTGCAACAATTTTTTTTTTATTTTTTTATTTTATTTTGTTTTTTATTTTTTAAGAAAAGGAGGGCAAATTTTGAGATGTTACAGCTGCCCCTATTCAATCTACTGTGAACCTGTCGATATGAATAGCCTCGGCTTTCTAACGATTAGGGTGAAGAGTGATTGAATACCAAGAACAGACGAACAATTTGCACTCCGCTGGGAAAATAATTAACAATGCCTGTCAGAATCGGCAAAGAAGCAATCTCAAAAGACGAATCCGTCTGGTACGGTGAAAATCGGCCTGAGTACCGAAACAGAAAGTTGACCTGGATACCAAAATAAATGGTAACACAGGAATACCCATGGCCTGAACGCCGCACATTAGTCTGAACACTAAGCATCGGAATATGAGACTATCAATGTTGGTCTGATCACCGGAAATCTGGTCTGAACACCACTTCGATCTGAAAATCAGAAAATTGGCCTGAATGTCACAAGTACTTCGACTTGATCGTCGGAAACTTCTTCGATCTGAACATCGGAAAAAACTGGCCTGAATGCCACAAGTACTTCAACTTGATTGTCGGAAACTTCTTCGATCTGAAAATCGGAAAAAACTGGCCTGAATGCCATAAGTACTTCGACCTGATTGTCGGAAACTTCTTCGATCTGAACATCGGAAACTGGCCTGAATGCCACTTCGGTCTGGATACCGGGAACTGGCCTGAATGCCACAAGTCGCATCGACCTGAATGTCGGAAACTTCTTCAATCTGAATATCGGGAAAGACTGGCCTGAATGCCACTTCGGTCTGGATACCGGGAACTTCATGCCTGTCAGCATCGGCAGAAATAGGGAACAATAATAATTGAGGCGGCACGTGGGCCAACGACCCATGCTGGGGATAATAAGTCATGAACAACCTTCAGTCTGAGCACTGGAAACAAACTTCTGGCTTATCACTTGGGATACCGAGAATGTTTTATGCTTACATACGTATGTTTGAATTTTGCGATGGCGTAATGCTCCATGAAAATGGAAATGCTACGCGATTTGGGAGGATGCAATGCAATATGATTCTACATGCAGGGATGCGAAATGCTGGGGAAAATGCCAAGCTGAAGCAAGGAATCCCGTTGGGGAAATGATTATAAACTTCTGGACCCTGGCACTACTGTTGGAGATGCACAGCATAACGAACTATGTGGGGGAAATAACCGGCCGCGCGGTGTTCTGGCCATGGCGAGATACCGAGGCTCTGATTGGGGAGAGAACGGCGCTGCCAACCTGTTGTTGGGGGAAGCGATAGTGGTTCTGGCAACCATAATCTACGAGAGATGACTTAGCAGGGGGGAGCACACACCGATACGGTACCGAGGTTATGCTTCTAGGAAAGAGATCATCGACCTGGGATTGGAATCTTCGATCTGGCATCGAATCCCGAGGAGCAATTGCTTCTGCTGGGAAGATACAGTCTGGTACTGTCAACTCCATTGGGGAGTGTAGTCTGGCACTGTCAACTCTACTGGGGATATACAGTCTGGCACTGTTAACTCTACTAGGGAGTGTATAGTCTGAAACACATGCTTGGGAGGCACCGTAGTGAGAACCTGCTGGGAATCTTAAGGAAATGCCCCGAGTGTACCTGTTCTGAATAGATGATTCAAAGTACTTAAAATTTATAGCAATTTTAAATGTTCATTGAGCATGTACCTGTAAAGCTTTTATGTTTCATGATGCAATGTTTATCAAAAATTCGGACGTCATTTTTGCAAACAAAACAGTAAGATGAAAATGAAAGCAGAGATATACTGAGTAACATGATTTTATTGATTGAATGGCCTCTGAATAGGCATTTACATCAGGAAGCAATCCCTGGAAAGAGGTAATCGCACAAAAGATAAAAACAAAAAATTAATCTAATGGCAATGTGAAATGGATTTCTATTGGGTTCCAATTCTGCTATGACTCGCTCGTCTTCAAGATCTTCCGAATGATCAGCTTTCCGAAAAAGTGATTGGACTGTTTCCTACCCTTTGAAAATTTCCAGTCATCGACGTGAGATGAGATTCAGAACTAACTCAGAACGCAGTCATTCACTTAATCCCTAACTTTTGCCTGGATCGCCCTTTTCGGGTTTTCAATCCAACGGGATACCCATTTTTGCCTAAGTTGCCTTTTCAGGTTTTCAACTTACCGGGTGTACGATCTTTTCATTTTTAAATCCTTAATTTTTGCCCGAACCTTTTCATTTTCTTGGTTCGTCGGGATGCCCATTTTTGCCTGGACTGTTCTTTTTACCGTCCAACGGGTCTATCTTATGCGAAGTATTTTTTAACTGCGTCTGAGTTTACCGGGGAAGTGAAGTCTTCACCATCCATCGTTGCAAGCATTAAGGCCCCACCATCGAAAACCTTGGTGACGATATACGGTCCCTCATAGTTAGGAGTCCATTTGCCCCTGTGATCTGTCTGAGGAGGAAGGATCCTTTTCAACACCAAATCTCCGACTTGGAAACATCGAGGACGCACTTTCCGATCAAAGGCTCTCTTCATCCGACTCTAATACAACTGCCCATGACAAATGGCTGCCATTCGCTTCTCTTCAATAAGACTCAACTCGTCGAATCTTGTTCGAATCCATTCAGCTTCGTCCAACTTGACATCCAACAGGACTCTTAGGGAAGGAATCTCCACTTCAACAGGTAGGACTGCTTCCATACCATACACGAGGGAGTAAGGGGTTGCCCCGGTCGATGTACGTACTGAAGTGCGGTACCCATGCAAGGCGAAGGGTAGCATCTCGTGCCAATCTCTGTACGTAACGACCATCTTCTGCACAATCTTCTTTATGTTTTTATTCGCTGCCTCAACAGCACCGTTCATCTTAGGACGATAGGGGGAAGAATTGTGATGCTGAATGTTGAAGTTCTGACACAACTCCTTCATCATTTTGTTATTGAGATTGGAACCATTATCAGTAATGATTCTTTCGGGAACCCCATAACGACAAATGATTTCTTTCTTGATGAATCGGGCAACCACATGTCTGGTGACATTCGCGAACGACGCTGCTTCGACCCACTTGGTGAAATAGTCGATGGCAACAAGGATGAAGCGATGCCCATTGGAAGCAGTCGGCTCAATCCTTCCAATCATGTCAATGCCCCACATAGCTAACGGCCACGGCAAAGACATCACATTCAGAGGATTCGGCGGTACATGCACCTTATCAGCATAAATCTGGCATTTATGACACTTCCGAGCATACTTGAAACAATCTGATTCCATGGTCATCCAATAATAACCCGCCCTCAACAATTTCTTAGCCATTGCATGTCTGCCGGCATGAGTACCGAAGGAACCTTCATGAACTTCTTGCATTAACATATCCGCTTCGTGCCTATCCACGCATCTGAGCAAAACCATGTCGAAGTTCCTTTTATACAACACATCGTCCTTGTTCAAGAAGAAGCTACCTGCCAATCTTCTCAAAGTCTTTCTATCATTGTTGGATGCCCCTGCAGGGTACTCTTGATTCTTCAAAAAGCGCTTGATATCGTGATACCAGGGCTTGTCATCAACTACCAGTTCAGCAGCAAACACATACGCGACCCTATCAAGGCGCATAACATCGATCCTAGGAGCATGATTCCACCGAACCACCTTGATCATGGAGGATAGAGTAGCAAGAGCATCTGCCATCTGGTTCTCATCACGAGGTATATGATACAGCTTTACTGTTGTGAAGAAAGTCAACAGTCTTCTCGTGTAATCTCTGTAGGGGACCAGAGTAGGCTGGAGAGTGTTCCAATCACCATTCACTTGATTGATTACCAGAGCTGAATCTTCGAAGATGTCCAAAGTCTTGATTCTCAAATCAACGGCTTGCTCAATACCCAAGATACAGGCCTCGTACTCAGCTTCATTATTGGTGCACTCGAAAGTCAGACGGGCGGTGAAAGGCATGTGGGCACCTTTCGGAGTTGTAATGACAGCACCAATTCCACTTCCTCTGGCGTTGACGGCCCCATCAAACATTAAAGTCCACTTTTCATCTGGATCAGGTCCCTCCTCGACAACTGGCTCTTCACAGTCTTTCATCTTGAGGAACATGATGTCTTCATCTGGAAAATCAAACTTCATCGGCTCATAGTCTTCAATCGGTTGTTGAGCAAGATAGTCTGACAGAATACTCCCCTTGATGGCTTTCTGGGATGTATACTGGATGTCGTACTCTGTCAGTACCATCTGCCAACGGGCAACCCTTCCGGTGAGAGCTGGCTTCTCAAATATGTACTTGACTGGATCCATCTTGGAGATTAGTAAGGTTGTGTGAGTCAGCATGTATTGTCTCAATCGCTTAGCAGCCCATGCAAGTGCACAACATGTCTTTTCAAGCATTGAGTATCTCGATTCGCAATCTGTGAACTTCTTACTCAAGTAGTAGATGGCATGCTCTTTCCTACCTGTCTCGTCGTGTTGACCGAGAACACAACCCATAGAATTGTCGAGTACTGTCAAGTACATAATCAGCGGTCTCCCCGAGACTGGAGGCATAAGGATAGGAGGACTCTGCAAATACTCTTTTATCTTCTCGAAAGCCCTTTGACAATCATCGTTCCACCTGATAGCCTGATCTTTCCTTAACAATTTGAAAATTGGCTCACACGTGGCTGTTAGGTGAGAGATGAACCTTGCAATGTAGTTCAACCTCCCTAAGAAACCACGGACTTGTTTCTCTGTTCTCGGCTCAGGCATTTCTTGTATCACTTTTACTTTGTCAGGATCCACCTCAATCCCTTTTCCGCTAACAATAAAACCTAGCAATTTTCCAGATCTCACCCCGAAAGTGCACTTGTTCGGATTAAGCCTCAACTTGAATTTCCTTAACCGTTCAAACAATTTCTGCAGATTCACCAAATGTTCTTCTTCTGTCTGAGATTTGGCAATCATATCGTCCACATAAACCTCGATTTCATGATGAATCATATCATGGAACAGAGTCACCATAGCTCGTTGATATGTTGCCCCCGCGTTTTTCAGACCAAACGGCATCACCTTGTAGCAGAAGGTGCCCCATGGGGTTATGAAAGTTGTCTTCTCCATGTCTTCTGGTGCCATCTTGATTTGGTTATAGCCAGAAAAGCCATCCATGAAGGAGAATACCGAGAACTGAGCTGTGTTATCCACCAAAACGTCGATGTGAGGTAATGGGAAATCATCTTTAGGGCTAGCTCTGTTCAGATCCCGGTAGTCAACACACATCCGTACCTTTCCGTCCTTCTTAGGTACAGGGACAATGTTTGCAACCCATGGCGGATAATTGGTAACCGCTAGGAACCCTGCATCCAACTGTTTCTGCACTTCTTCCTTTATCTTTACAGCCATCTCTGGTCTTGTTCTTCTGAGCTTCTGCTTGACCGGAGGACAACCTTCTTTGAGCGGCAAGCGATGTACCACGATGTCTGTGTCAGCCCTGGCATGTCCTGATAAGACCAAGCGAAGATGTCAACATATTCTTGCAATAGTTCAATCAACCCCTTCTTCACATCATCTTCCAAAGCAGCCCCTATCTTGATTTCTTTCTTGACGTCCTCGGTGCCAAGATTAATCACTTCAGTAGACTCTTGATGCGGTTGAATAACCCTTTCCTCCTGTTTTAACAGCCTGGCAAGTTCTTCAGGGAGTTCGCAGTCTTCATCACCCTCTTCTTCAGCTTGGAAGATTGGATTTTCGAAGTCGAAGCGAGCCATAACAGAACTGTTATCAATAGGATCCGGTGATGTGCATCTGCATGAGTGATGGTATGTGCTAGTGAGTGAAAACTAAACAAAACATTGCCATTTTTTTTGAAATTTTGAAAACTGTAAAAAATAGAAAAACAGTGAACAAGATTTTGAATGCAAAAAGACGTCCTTCATTTATGATAATCAATGCAAGTGTCACATAGATGAGCCCTACAATGAGTCATTACGCCCAGGGCGGAACGTAAGACTTGGACATGCATGAATAAACAAAGAAAAATTACTCCTCTAGAAGAGTGACTTGGACAATTTCCTCGGAAGACCAATTGTTGATGACTTCACCAGGGATCCTCGGACGCACCCAGTTGTCGATGTCGCAATCACTATCCCCATCTTCATCGTTGATTGCAGAGATCTGGTCGTATTGGATAACGCCAGCACTGGAGAAAGTAATCGGCCCCTGACGAGTCTGAAGTGCTGAAGTTGTAGAAGTCAGCGCTGGTTGATACCCAATCCCAAACTTATCGTCTTTCATCGGTAACTCCAACAGACGTCCCCAACCGGGAGCAATACCTGAATCCACCAAAGCTTGCGCCTGCTTGAAAGATGAGATAGGGGCGCCTGCTTTAACCTCTTCCACCGGAGCTGCATCCTTGATCTGAACTGATTCAAAGGCCTGACAGAGGGTCTCATGAATTTCACCTTCTACCTCTACGTACTTGAAGGTAGACAGGTTACTTACTAGTATGTCCTCCTCACCACAGACGGTGATAATTCTTCCATTGACTGGGAATTTGATCTTTTGATGCAGAGTTGAGGAGACTGCCCCAACATTGTGGATCCAAGGACGACCCAACAGGCAACTGTACGAGGGACTGATATCCATCACATAGAAGACAGTGTCGAAGGTTTGTGATCCAATCAAAATTGGCAATTCTACCTCTCCAAACACCGACCACTTAGAACCATCGAAGGCTCTCACCACGAGATTAGAAGGCTTCAAGACCAAACCTTCTACTTCTAACCTTGACAGGGCCCTCTTGGGTAGCACATTGAGAGAGGAGCCTGTATCCACCAGAACATGTGATAACACAGTATCTCTGCACTCCAACGAAATGTGCAAAGCCTTGTTATGGTTGCGTCCGGCTGGTGTTAAGTCAGAATCGGTGAAACCTAACCCGTTGCTTGCATGAACATTGGCAACGATCCCTTCTAGTTGGTTTACCGAGATCTCTTGAGGTACATAAGCAGCATTAAGAACCTTCAGAAGTGCCTCCTTGTGTGCCTCCGAACACAACAAAAGTGAGAGAATGGATATCTTGGACGGAGTCTGAATCAACTGATCGACTACCTTGTAATCGCTTTTCTTTATGATTCTCAAAAGCTCGTCCACATCCTTCGCAAAAGTGGGCTCAGAACCATCTTGGGGTGCATAGGTACCCTCATTCACGACTTGCTTGCCTTTGACCTTAGCCGCGGCATCAGCACTATCAGCTTGGCTAACCGGTGGTGAGAATAGTCTGCCGCTCCTGGTGAATCGCCCGATTCCACCAACATTGTCCACTGCGGGACCTTCAGCTTCGAGTTCCAACTTCTGACCCTCTTCTACTTTCAATGGCTGTTCCATCCCATGTGTGTATACACTCCCCCCATAATGCCAAGGAATGGCCTTATCGCTTGTGAAAGGTAAAGGACCGGGGGTTGTGATTGTCATAGCTGCCGGTCGCACTGGTGGCACTGGTTGTGCTTCTGGCACACTGATTTGATTAGTCGGGTAAAAGATGGTGATAGTAGTGACATCATAGTCATACTCTGAAGTCTCATTCATTGAAGCAAAAACATCCGGAACACCGGAATCAAGTTCAATTACATCAAAATTAGACACAATGTTTGGTATATCAGCAACAACATTTGAAAAATTAAATACATCAATGGGAATTACACCATCAGCGGGAACAACATCTGTGAATTCTTCAACAGCATCTTCGAACACCTCTTCAACTACCCCTTCAACAAATTCTTTGGCAGACAAGTCTTCAACTTGGAGGGTACCATCGTCAAGCAAGACTTGGACACCCTGCTGCAGCTTCAAGCAACCCTTACCCTGTGCAGCGCAATCCAAACAACCCTTCCCACAACCGGGGAAAACATCGGCCTTCAGCAAGCATTCCTTAATTTCCACCAACGGAGTCTTCAGCTTTAACACATCCTTAACAGACTTGGCTTCTCCCTCCAGCATGTTAACGTTTGTACCACCATGTTGTGGCATGGGATTGTTGACGACATTAGGAGCCGGTGCAAGGTTAATAGCCTTTGAGTCTATGAGGTCCTGAACTACGTGCTTAAAAGCTTTGCAGTTCTCAATATTGTGGCCAGGTGCCCCAGAGTGGAAACTACACCTAGCGTTGGCATCGTAACCCACCGGAAGTCTACCAACAGGAGGAGCCAAAGTGCGTAATTGTACCAGTTGTAGTTGTTGAAGACTTGTAAGCAGCTGAGCGTACGACATTGGAAGAGTGTCGAAACGCCGGTCCATCATTCTCTGCCTCTGTTGATAAGCGGGTCTGTTACCCGGTTGTTGCTGCTGTTGATACTGAGTCTGCTGACGTTGTGGTTGTTATTGTTGTTGTAGTGGTGCTGCAGCTGGAATGGTCACAGCCGCAACATACGGTTGCTGATGATAGTTTTGAAAATTACTCCTTCGGTTATCCCTGTTTTGATATGAAGACACTGCATTCACACCCCCTTCCCTCTGCTTCTGTCCTCCCATAAATGGCTTCTTTACTCCTGACGAAGATCCAACTCCAATGTGGCTCTTGTAGGTCTTCAGATAATTCTCCACCCTCTCTCCGGTAGAGACCACATCAGCAAAGTTGGAGGCATTGCACCCCACCAGTCGCTCCAGATAAGGTCCAAGCAGCGTATTCATGAACATGTTGGCCATTTCTTTTTCCAACATGGGAGGTTGAACACGGGAAGCTGTCTCCCTCCAGCGTTGAGCGTACTCCCTGAAGCACTCATTGCTTTTAAGAGACAGATTCTGGAGTTGAGTTCTGTCCGGGGCCATGTCTGCATTATACTAGTATTGTTTCACAAAAGCTTCCGCCAAGTCCCTCCAGCAACGGATGTGGACTCTATCCAACCTCATGTACCATTCCAAAGACGCCCCAGCTAGGCTGTCCTGGAAGAAGTACATGAGTAGCTTCTCGTCATCAGAATATGCGACCATCTTTCGGAAATAGGCCTGCACATGGGTCTTCGGGCAAGAGCTACCATTGTACTTGTCGAAGATTGGGACTTTGAACTTCGATGGGATCCTCACGCCTGGGACCAATCCCAAGTCAGAAACATCTACCCCCAGAGGGTTTTGTCCTTCCACCGCCTTCAGCCTCTCCTCTAATCTCCTGAACATGGGGTCCATGCCATGGCCCATGCCGAAGTCTTCTGGCAGCAAGAACTGGTCATCTTGATCATCATGGACGGGCTGCTGACCGGAGTTGACATGCGGGCTCGGGGTAGGTCCCGGTCCACTGGGTCTGTTGACCTCTCCAATTGGAGGATCAGTCACCACCTCTGGTTGAGTAGTTGCGGGGTTCCTTTGCATCATTTGTCTAATCTCCTGCTGTCCCTGAGCCACCCCTTGAACTACGTCCATGAATTGGGTCATGCGGATCCTCATCTCGGCGAGCTCTGCCTGTAGATTCTCCATTGCTCTTTGCTGGTTTCTGCGGGTACCGTACCGGTGAATTCCTGAATCGGCTATCCTGCTAATGGAACACCAAATAATATGAGAACACCGCGGCGACACCTGTTATGCAAGAATATGCGAAAATGAAATGTTAATGCAATGACATGTTTATCACTTCAAAAAGGTATTCTACCCCCTTGATTCCAGTCTCACGAGAAGATCGAGCCATAAACTTCGGAGATCAAGATGCAATAGAGAGGAGGTCTTCATATAGATAAATTCAAAGAGAATGGCCTTAGCCAAAAGTACATCAAAAGAGGATTTCCACAACAAGCCTGTGGATCATCACTACACAGCAACAAAGTAATAAGTAAAGGGAGGAACAAAAACCAGGACTCAGCCTCCTGTGTACAAGCCATAAGGACTGCTCCTCACTTCAACCAATAATGCTATCGTGTCGGGATGATCTGGAGATTCTGTCAAACGCCGGATAAGCAGATTCCTCTGGTGAATAACTCCATCCATCTCGTTGATGTGTTCTCTGTAGTAATTCCCATCATCTTCTCCGAATACCTCTTCAAGTCTGGATTTCTTCAAACCTGCCAACACCTTAAGTTCTTCAATCTGTCCTCGAGCCTCATTGAGTTGATCGGTGATGTAACCATTGGTAGAACGGGTACACAGAAGCTCATGGTTCTTCTCTTTCAACAAAGTCTTCAATTTCTCCATCTGACCAGTCAGTTCGGTCACCATCTCCTCCTCCTTTGCCTTCCGAGAAGTTGAAAATGCATCCCATCGCTCTTGCCACCCAGCTAATTTCCCATGAGCGTCCATTAACTATTGCTTGACTCGCCTCAACTCAGAACTGGATGATCCCAAGGCCTTGTCTGTCTTCCTGAAGAAGTCCACCTCCACAACTAATTTCCTTTCTGCTTCCTTTTGCAATCTGACGGCTTCCTCCTTCTGATATTCTGCCTCATGGAATTGACGCATACAGTCTTGCAACTTCGCACTTAAATCCGAGTTCTCGGTTTGAAGTCCCTCCGTGGCATTCTTCAATTTGTCATACTCCTCTCGGCTCACCATTGTTGACTGCTCAGGAGTAGGCGGATATAAAGGTTCTTCAATAGGAAACGGCAGACCAAACTCTTCAACTCTTCCTTGAAGCCACTCTTCATACTGAGGATAAGTCCTACAATCTCCTTTTCCAAGCACAACTCTTCCTTTCTTGATCAACTTGAGCCAAGCCTCAGCTGCCTCACGGGATACAGTCAAATCACGCGAAGAATGGAAAAACAAAGATTCTTCCACATCCTTTTCCAAAGGCGGAGTTCTTAAAGCATATCCGAATTGTCTAACTGCTAGAGAAGGATTATAGTTGATTCCTCCCCTTCTTCCTACCAACAGTACATTTGGGAAGTTCCCACAACTATGAATAATATCTGTCCGAAGCAAACTCCTGTCAGACCACCAAGAAATATCTTCAGCCCTCAACCCCATCAATCTCTTCGACCAACTCAACGCGTCCTCGACATCAACGAACGCTCCTGATTTGGGTAGGTGAGAACTGAACCACTTATAAAACAAAGGCGCACAACAATTCAACAATCCTCCTTTCCTATTCTCATTCCTGTGATGCACCGAATGAAAGAAATCTCCTAGCAATGTCGGCACTGGATTTCCCAACACGAAAAGGCGTATTGCGTCCATGTCCACAAATTTGGCAACATTAGGGAACAGGACAATCCCATATACACAAAGAGCCAACACAGCATTGAAACCCCTCTGGTCACCATCTTCAAGTTTCTTCTTTGCTTCTCCCAGTAAGAAACTCAAATGAAAACCGCTGACTCCTCCCTTCTGACACATATTAGCCTTCAAGACTGATTTCCCCAAATATGTGGCCGAAGCGACCATGCTGAGATCGGGAAAAAACTCAGAACTGTAGAACAACAAATGTGACTTGATAGGAACTCTGAGAAAAACGGCAATCTCCTCCAAAGTAGGGACCAAAATAAAATCCGGGAACGTGAAACACCTCAATGGAGGGTCATAGAACTGCAGCAGTGTAAAGAGAGCATCGTGTTGATCTTTGGAGAGAACCGTGACGAAGCTTAGAATCAAACCGTAATCCTTCCGAAATCCTTCTAGAGAATCGTGATCCATTGACTTCATCAGTTGTTGAATAGGCTCCAAACAAACCACTGGAAACTGGTAAGCGACGTGTCTCTTTCTGCCAATATCCATCTCAGAAGAACCAGAAAACCCCGACCGGAATCAAGAAGAAGATGTAAACCCCCTAGAAATGGATAAACATGTGTTAAATGATATGAATGCAAAATGATGTGATGCAATGCAGTGACATGGAAACCAGGACTGCTGTATCCGCTTGAATATCCGTCGGGTTGCACTGTCTGAAAAGAAACCCACTGAAGAATATAATACAAAACCAAAACTTTGCTCCAGAAAACCGGGTTGGTTGGAGGTTAAGGTTTCCTGAATTTAGCCCGCCCCTCACTGGTAGGTTCTAAGAACAGAAGTTTGTCAGCTTCAGCCCTTCAGTCGAGAATAATACGTTTACCACTGAAGGTTTGGCATTATTACGGGATAAAAGACCTCTGCTGACTCCCCTCAACAGGACATCCTAAAGCAAGTTCCCAGTCTCGGGGTCCTCGGATTGAGCAGCGAGAATGCGCCCACCAGAGCTAACATAATCACGTATCGGAGGAGAGGCCTCGACTGAGTTCTCGGGAAATGGTCACCAGAGTCGACGATTTCTAGAGGAATATCTGTCGTTATGGAACACCCATAGGACAGAATATATCCAAAAGAAACCTCGTCTGGAATGTGGGTCTCATGAACGACTTAACGTAGCAACATACCACGCAAGCCTCATGACTATCCACTCTAACCCCTATGTGTACACTCAAGCCTGGGTAGTGGGCTTATCTCTCATAGAACAGTCCCAACCCAACAAACAAACAACCCACAGATACAGCAAGCATATGTACATGAATGCAATAAGGTAAAGCAGGTAAATGCTGAAAATAAATAACTGTACAAAAGAATAAACACGCAACAAACAAAAAACCTACAAAAGCTAGGAGGGACTCGCTTAGGGAAAATACTCCCCAGCAGAGTCGCCAGCTGTCGTAGCCCGAAAAATACGGTGTGCGAAAAAACAACCGGCGAGAAAAGAAGATGACAGAAGAGTCGCCACCGTGCGTTATTTATCCCAAAGGAGGGAAAGGAAACGCTCGAAGTAAACCTGAAGAGAAGGAAAGGAAAAGACAAGGTCTCGCAACCAAATCTTGGGTTCGGGAGTCGATTATGCGAAGGGAAGGTATTAGCACCCCTACGCATCCGTAGTACTCTACGGGATCCACTCTTGTTTGTTCTTGTCTAAAGGGTGCGTGTTTATCTAATGTACTATTTACTAAAAGGGTCAAAAGAAAAATGACTCGCACGGATGTCGCATCCATTGCATACGTATCTCATCTGGAATGAGAATCAGAGTCGCCGTAGAGAAATTATCAAACACATAATATTATGTGGTTAGAGTATACAAAATATAATTATAAACTAAGTTGGAGTGGTACTACACTTAGTCTTAGCCAAATGGTCGAGACTTAAGGTACTACAAAATTTAAATTTGCTCACACACTCTATTTATATATGTCATCACTCACTTATTTTCTTAATTCCTCGATGCGGTATTATAACTCAACATCTTATTTTTGCTATTAACTAATATAGTTTTACTTTGTTGACATCTACCACATAAAGAAAAATTATCAAACATACGATATTAAGTGATTTGAGCATTGAGTAATAAGAATATTCTATGAGGCTGGATAATAACTATATATATTTAGATAAGTTTTAAACTATTTAAAAGGGTATATAAAGACTGATAAATTTTAATCTACTTTAAATGGTACAACACATAGCCTTAATAACGAGTTTGAGATGTAAGGTAGTATTATTTTTATTGCAGAATTTATAAATGTAAATCCCAGATTTATATTCTTAACTCCTCAGTGTGAGAGTACTATTTATCTTCTTTTTATTTTGGTGTCATCGGTAGATTATTCAATTATATAATTCTTAATAGATGTAGAGCAATTATCATACACGTAATATATCGTGTTTAGTGCAATTACCAAACACAAGATATTACCAAACACATGATAACATGAGGTTAAAGTATATATCAAAATTAAAATTAAACTACTTTTGAGTCGTACAACACTTAGTCTTAGCCTCGTGATCATGATATAAGTTAGTACAGAGTATAATTTATCTCACACACACTATTTATATCCTTTATTCAATCATGTTTTTTCTTAGTTTTTTGACGTGGGATTACAATTCAACATCTTATTATGGGTATTCAATTATACATTAATACTTCGTCGACAGCTACCACACAAAGAAAAATTGCCAAGCATATGATGTTATGTGATTGGATCATTGAGCAATGAGAATATCATACGTGGCTATAGCTAGAATCATATAAGTTTAAAATTATTTATAATAATAGTGCACTTAATTTTAACCAAACGCCTGAGACTTATTTTAGTACAAATTTTTACTTATATTACTAAATCTTTGATGTGTGCCTAAACATTAGTTTCTTTTTATCAATAGATTATTTAATAGTAGATATATGTTTGTTATGAGTAATGAGAATATTTCATGAGGCTGTATAATAAATATATAAATTTAGATAAGTTATCAACTATCTAAAATGGTATATAAAGACAGTTAAATTTTAATCTACTTTAAATGGAAAAACATATAACCTTAATAACGTGTTTGAGATGTAAGGTAGTATTATTTTTATTGCAGAATTTATAAATGTAAATCCCAGATTTATATTCTTAACTCCTCAGTGTGAGACTACTATTTAACTTCTTTTTTTTTTGATGTTATCGGTAGATTATTCAATTGTATAATTCTTAATAGATGTAGAGCAATTATCATACACATAATATATTGTGTTTAGTGCAATTACCAAACACAAGATATTACCAAACACATGATATCATGAGGTTAAAGTATATATAAATTAATATTAAATTACTTTTCAGTAGTACAACAGTTAGTCTTGGCCAACTGATCATGGCTTAAGATATGAAAAAATATAATTATCTCATACACTATATTTATATCCATTATTCAGTCATGTATTTTCTTAATTTCTTTATGTGAGATTATAATTCAACATCTTATTATTCTTATTCAATATAAAATAATACTTTGTAGACATCTACCATACAAAGAAAAATCGTCAAGCATATGATATTATATGATTGGAGCATTGAGCAGCAATGAGAATATCACACAAGGCTAGATTATATATATATATATATATATATATATATATATATATATATATATATATATATTTAATTTCATATAAATTAAAAATTATTTCTAATGATACTGTACTTAATTTTAACCAAACACTTGAGACTTATGTATTAGACATTTTTATTTTATTTTCAATGCAAATTTTATATAAGAAATTCTCTAATTTATATTACTAAATATTTGATGTGTGGCAAAACATTAGTTTCTTTTTTGTGTTATCGGTAGATTATTATAGTTGAAATAAATTTCTATAATCAAAATACAAATAAAATAATTAGCATTTATATATAATATTATACATTTAGAGAAATTATCAAACACATAATATTATGTGGTTAGAGTATACAAAATATAATTATAAACTAAGTTGGAGTGGTACTACACTTAGTCTTAGCCAAATGGTCGAGACTTAAGGTACTACAAAATTTAAATTTGCTCACACACTCTATTTATATATGTCATCACTCACTTATTTTCTTAATTCCTCGATGCGGTATTATAACTCAACATCTTATTTTTGCTATTAACTAATATAGTTTTACTTTGTTGACATCTACCACATAAAGAAAAATTATCAAACATACGATATTAAGTGATTTGAGCATTGAGTAATAAGAATATTCTATGAGGCTGGATAATAACTATATATATTTAGATAAGTTTTAAACTATTTAAAAGGGTATATAAAGACTGATAAATTTTAATCTACTTTAAATGGTACAACACATAGCCTTAATAACGAGTTTGAGATGTAAGGTAGTATTATTTTTATTGCAGAATTTATAAATGTAAATCCCAGATTTATATTCTTAACTCCTCAGTGTGAGAGTACTATTTATCTTCTTTTTATTTTGGTGTCATCGGTAGATTATTCAATTATATAATTCTTAATAGATGTAGAGCAATTATCATACACGTAATATATCGTGTTTAGTGCAATTACCAAACACAAGATATTACCAAACACATGATAACATGAGGTTAAAGTATATATCAAAATTAAAATTAAACTACTTTTGAGTCGTACAACACTTAGTCTTAGCCTCGTGATCATGATATAAGTTAGTACAGAGTATAATTTATCTCACACACACTATTTATATCCTTTATTCAATCATGTTTTTTCTTAGTTTTTTGACGTGGGATTACAATTCAACATCTTATTATGGGTATTCAATTATACATTAATACTTCGTCGACAGCTACCACACAAAGAAAAATTGCCAAGCATATGATGTTATGTGATTGGATCATTGAGCAATGAGAATATCATACGTGGCTATAGCTAGAATCATATAAGTTTAAAATTATTTATAATAATAGTGCACTTAATTTTAACCAAACGCCTGAGACTTATTTTAGTACAAATTTTTACTTATATTACTAAATCTTTGATGTGTGCCTAAACATTAGTTTCTTTTTATCAATAGATTATTTAATAGTAGATATATGTTTGTTATGAGTAATGAGAATATTTCATGAGGCTGTATAATAAATATATAAATTTAGATAAGTTATCAACTATCTAAAATGGTATATAAAGACAGTTAAATTTTAATCTACTTTAAATGGAAAAACATATAACCTTAATAACGTGTTTGAGATGTAAGGTAGTATTATTTTTATTGCAGAATTTATAAATGTAAATCCCAGATTTATATTCTTAACTCCTCAGTGTGAGACTACTATTTAACTTCTTTTTTTTTTGATATTATCGGTAGATTATTCAATTGTATAATTCTTAATAGATGTAGAGCAATTATCATACACATAATATATTGTGTTTAGTGCAATTACCAAACACAAGATATTACCAAACACATGATATCATGAGGTTAAAGTATATATAAATTAATATTAAATTACTTTTCAGTAGTACAACACTTAGTCTTGGCCAACTGATCATGGCTTAAGATATGAAAAAATATAATTATCTCATACACTATATTTATATCCATTATTCAGTCATGTATTTTCTTAATTTCTTTATGTGAGATTATAATTCAACATCTTATTATTCTTATTCAATATAAAATAATACTTTGTAGACATCTACCATACAAAGAAAAATCGTCAAGCATATGATATTATATGATTGGAGCATTGAGCAGCAATGAGAATATCACACAAGGCTAGATTATATATGTATATATATATATATATATATATATATATATATATATATATATTTAATTTCATATAAATTAAAAATTATTTCTAATGATACTGTACTTAATTTTAACCAAACACTTGAGACTTATGTATTAGACATTTTTATTTTATTTTCAATGCAAATTTTATATAAGAAATTCTCTAATTTATATTACTAAATATTTGATGTGTGGCAAAACATTAGTTTCTTTTTTGTGTTATCGGTAGATTATTATAGTTGAAATAAATTTCTATAATCAAAATACAAATAAAATAATTAGCATTTATATATAATATTATACATTTAGAGAAATTATCAAACACATAATATTATGTGGTTAGAGTATACAAAATATAATTATAAACTAAGTTGGAGTGGTACTACACTTAGTCTTAGCCAAATGGTCGAGACTTAAGGTACTACAAAATTTAAATTTGCTCACACACTCTATTTATATATGTCATCACTCACTTATTTTCTTAATTCCTCGATGCGGTATTATAACTCAACATCTTATTTTTGCTATTAACTAATATAGTTTTACTTTGTTGACATCTACCACATAAAGAAAAATTATCAAACATACGATATTAAGTGATTTGAGCATTGAGTAATAAGAATATTCTATGAGGCTGGATAATAACTATATATATTTAGATAAGTTTTAAACTATTTAAAAGGGTATATAAAGACTGATAAATTTTAATCTACTTTAAATGGTACAACACATAGCCTTAATAACGAGTTTGAGATGTAAGGTAGTATTATTTTTATTGCAGAATTTATAAATGTAAATCCCAGATTTATATTCTTAACTCCTCAGTGTGAGAGTACTATTTATCTTCTTTTTATTTTGGTGTCATCGGTAGATTATTCAATTATATAATTCTTAATAGATGTAGAGCAATTATCATACACGTAATATATCGTGTTTAGTGCAATTACCAAACACAAGATATTACCAAACACATGATAACATGAGGTTAAAGTATATATCAAAATTAAAATTAAACTACTTTTGAGTCGTACAACACTTAGTCTTAGCCTCGTGATCATGATATAAGTTAGTACAGAGTATAATTTATCTCACACACACTATTTATATCCTTTATTCAATCATGTTTTTTCTTAGTTTTTTGACGTGGGATTACAATTCAACATCTTATTATGGGTATTCAATTATACATTAATACTTCGTCGACAGCTACCACACAAAGAAAAATTGCCAAGCATATGATGTTATGTGATTGGATCATTGAGCAATGAGAATATCATACGTGGCTATAGCTAGAATCATATAAGTTTAAAATTATTTATAATAATAGTGCACTTAATTTTAACCAAACGCCTGAGACTTATTTTAGTACAAATTTTTACTTATATTACTAAATCTTTGATGTGTGCCTAAACATTAGTTTCTTTTTATCAATAGATTATTTAATAGTAGATATATGTTTGTTATGAGTAATGAGAATATTTCATGAGGCTGTATAATAAATATATAAATTTAGATAAGTTATCAACTATCTAAAATGGTATATAAAGACAGTTAAATTTTAATCTACTTTAAATGGAAAAACATATAACCTTAATAACGTGTTTGAGATGTAAGGTAGTATTATTTTTATTGCAGAATTTATAAATGTAAATCCCAGATTTATATTCTTAACTCCTCAGTGTGAGACTACTATTTAACTTCTTTTTTTTTTGATATTATCGGTAGATTATTCAATTGTATAATTCTTAATAGATGTAGAGCAATTATCATACACATAATATATTGTGTTTAGTGCAATTACCAAACACAAGATATTACCAAACACATGATATCATGAGGTTAAAGTATATATAAATTAATATTAAATTACTTTTCAGTAGTACAACACTTAGTCTTGGCCAACTGATCATGGCTTAAGATATGAAAAAATATAATTATCTCATACACTATATTTATATCCATTATTCAGTCATGTATTTTCTTAATTTCTTTATGTGAGATTATAATTCAACATCTTATTATTCTTATTCAATATAAAATAATACTTTGTAGACATCTACCATACAAAGAAAAATCGTCAAGCATATGATATTATATGATTGGAGCATTGAGCAGCAATGAGAATATCACACAAGGCTAGATTATATATATATATATATATATATATATATATATATATATATATATATATATATATTTAATTTCATATAAATTAAAAATTATTTCTAATGATACTGTACTTAATTTTAACCAAACACTTGAGACTTATGTATTAGACATTTTTATTTTATTTTCAATGCAAATTTTATATAAGAAATTCTCTAATTTATATTACTAAATATTTGATGTGTGGCAAAACATTAGTTTCTTTTTTGTGTTATCGGTAGATTATTATAGTTGAAATAAATTTCTATAATCAAAATACAAATAAAATAATTAGCATTTATATATAATATTATACATTTAGAGAAATTATCAAACACATAATATTATGTGGTTAGAGTATACAAAATATAATTATAAACTAAGTTGGAGTGGTACTACACTTAGTCTTAGCCAAATGGTCGAGACTTAAGGTACTACAAAATTTAAATTTGCTCACACACTCTATTTATATATGTCATCACTCACTTATTTTCTTAATTCCTCGATGCGGTATTATAACTCAACATCTTATTTTTGCTATTAACTAATATAGTTTTACTTTGTTGACATCTACCACATAAAGAAAAATTATCAAACATACGATATTAAGTGATTTGAGCATTGAGTAATAAGAATATTCTATGAGGCTGGATAATAACTATATATATTTAGATAAGTTTTAAACTATTTAAAAGGGTATATAAAGACTGATAAATTTTAATCTACTTTAAATGGTACAACACATAGCCTTAATAACGAGTTTGAGATGTAAGGTAGTATTATTTTTATTGCAGAATTTATAAATGTAAATCCCAGATTTATATTCTTAACTCCTCAGTGTGAGAGTACTATTTATCTTCTTTTTATTTTGGTGTCATCGGTAGATTATTCAATTATATAATTCTTAATAGATGTAGAGCAATTATCATACACGTAATATATCGTGTTTAGTGCAATTACCAAACACAAGATATTACCAAACACATGATAACATGAGGTTAAAGTATATATCAAAATTAAAATTAAACTACTTTTGAGTCGTACAACACTTAGTCTTAGCCTCGTGATCATGATATAAGTTAGTACAGAGTATAATTTATCTCACACACACTATTTATATCCTTTATTCAATCATGTTTTTTCTTAGTTTTTTGACGTGGGATTACAATTCAACATCTTATTATGGGTATTCAATTATACATTAATACTTCGTCGACAGCTACCACACAAAGAAAAATTGCCAAGCATATGATGTTATGTGATTGGATCATTGAGCAATGAGAATATCATACGTGGCTATAGCTAGAATCATATAAGTTTAAAATTATTTATAATAATAGTGCACTTAATTTTAACCAAACGCCTGAGACTTATTTTAGTACAAATTTTTACTTATATTACTAAATCTTTGATGTGTGCCTAAACATTAGTTTCTTTTTATCAATAGATTATTTAATAGTAGATATATGTTTGTTATGAGTAATGAGAATATTTCATGAGGCTGTATAATAAATATATAAATTTAGATAAGTTATCAACTATCTAAAATGGTATATAAAGACAGTTAAATTTTAATCTACTTTAAATGGTAAAACATATAACCTTAATAACGTGTTTGAGATGTAAGGTAGTATTATTTTTATTGCAGAATTTATAAATGTAAATCCCAGATTTATATTCTTAACTCCTCAGTGTGAGACTACTATTTAGCTTCTTTTTTTTTTGGTGTTATCGGTAGATTATTCAATTGTATAATTCTTAATAGATGTAGAGCAATTATCATACACATAATATATTGTGTTTAGTGCAATTACCAAACACAAGATATTACCAAACACATGATATCATGAGGTTAAAGTATATATAAATTAATATTAAATTACTTTTCAGTAGTACAACACTTAGTCTTGGCCAACTGATCATGGCTTAAGATATGAAAAAATATAATTATCTCATACACTATATTTATATCCATTATTCAGTCATGTATTTTCTTAATTTCTTTATGTGAGATTATAATTCAACATCTTATTATTCGTATTCAATATAAAATAATACTTTGTAGACATCTACCATACAAAGAAAAATCGTCAAGCATATGATATTATATGATTGGAGCATTGAGCAGCAATGAGAATATCACACAAGGCTAGATTATATATATATATATATATATATATATATATATATATATATATATATATATATATATATATATTTAATTTCATATAAATTAAAAATTATTTCTAATGATACTGTACTTAATTTTAACCAAACACTTGAGACTTATGTATTAGACATTTTTATTTTATTTTCAATGCAAATTTTATATAAGAAATTCTTTAATTTATATTACTAAATATTTGATGTGTGGCAAAACATTAGTTTCTTTTTTGTGTTATCGGTAGATTATTATAGTTGAAATAAATTTCTATAATCAAAATACAAATAAAATAATTAGCATTTATATATAATATTATACATTTAGAGAAATTATCAAACAGATAATATTATGTGGTTAGAGTATACAAAATATAATTATAAACTAAGTTGGAGTGGTACTACACTTAGTCTTAGCCAAATGGTCGAGACTTAAGGTACTACAAAATTTAAATTTGCTCACACACTCTATTTATATATGTCATCACTCACTTATTTTCTTAATTCCTCGATGCGGTATTATAACTCAACATCTTATTTTTGCTATTAACTAATATAGTTTTACTTTGTTGACATCTACCACATAAAGAAAAATTATCAAACATACGATATTAAGTGATTTGAGCATTGAGTAATAAGAATATTCTATGAGGCTGGATAATAACTATATATATTTAGATAAGTTTTAAACTATTTAAAAGGGTATATAAAGACTGATAAATTTTAATCTACTTTAAATGGTACAACACATAGCCTTAATAACGAGTTTGAGATGTAAGGTAGTATTATTTTTATTGCAGAATTTATAAATGTAAATCCCAGATTTATATTCTTAACTCCTCAGTGTGAGACTACTATTTAGCTTCTTTTTATTTTGGTGTCATCGGTAGATTATTCAATTGTATAATTCTTAATAGATGTAGAGCAATTATCATACACGTAATATATTGTGTTTAGTGCAATTACCAAACACAAGATATTACCAAACACATGATATCACGAGGTTAAAGTATATAAAAATTAATATTAAACTACTTTTCAGTAGTACAAACACTTAGTCTTAGCCAACTGATCATGGCATAAGACAACATAAAATATAATTATCTCACGCACTGTATTTATATCCATTATTCAATCATGTATTTTCTTAATTTCTTTATGTGAGATTATAATTCAACATCCTAATATTTGTATTCAATATACAATAATACTTTGTAGACATCTACCATACAAAGAAAAATGTTCAGCAATGAGAATATCACACAAGGCTAGATTATCAATATTTAATTTCATATAAATTATAATTTATTTATAATGATACTGTACTTAATTTTACCCAAATAGTTGAGACGTAATGTAGTAGACATTTTTATTTAGTTTTCAATGCAAATTTTATATAAGAAATTCTCTAATTTATATTACTAAATATTTGATGTGTGACTAAACATTAGTTTCTTTTTAGTGTTATCAGTAGATTATTATAGTAGAAATAAATTACTATAATCAAAATACAAATAAAATAATTAGCATTTATATATAATATTATACATTTAGCGAAATTATCAAAAAAATAATATTATTTGGTTAGAGTACACAAAATGTAACTATAAACTAAATTGGAGTGGTACTACACTTAGTCTTAGCCAACTGGTCGAGAATCGACCAGCTCTGATACCAACTGTAACAAACCGTATAATATATATCTAGTATAATATGATACAAGTGTTAATAATTGGTACTGATCCAACATAAGTGCCTAATGGCATCAATATATACATGTCCAAACTAAAAACATCAATGGAACATGTTATACAATAATGCCTAAATAATAAAAATCTAAGAACTATGTGCAATATCTTCATTTCACACAACTCCACAGTGGAAGATCATGATAAATAGCATCCCTTGAAACATCCATAACAGCTTCTCTTAGATTCAACCTACAAGGATTACCTGAAAAATAACAACAATAATGGGATGAGATAATAATCTCAGTGAGTTCTCCTATCCTATGGGTCCACTCGGCTCTACAGGATTTTCTAATCAATATTCAACTCATATCATACTCAAGTCAAAAAGGGAACGAAGACTTGAGCGATGGGGAAACTATCTCGCAATTGTATGGCAACATGCATTTGAGTTCTCATAACTCAACCACGATCATTATTCAGATCACGGAACATCAATTCCGGAATGGACTTACGTCTAAGCCAGGCCCGGTTAATGCATGCTCGTATGATTCGACTTTCGTGGTGGATATCTGGTTCCCCTATAGGACTTAAACCCACTATTGAGAACCATCACTCGTATGGGACTCTACCCACTTTGAGTCTCTTTCACCGTATGGGCCTTATCTCACTTTGGTGTCCACTTTTCCCCCATGTCCGCCATGGTTGGGGCTCAAACCCAATTGAGGCTCGAATTATTGCTCCCACATCGCAATGCTTCCTCGTCTAAGCATACCAAAAGAGATGTGTACCATAATAGAAAACGTACATTCTAAATAAATGATCGGTTCCACAATCATCGGTTCCACGAACCATAACAAAATCCATCAATCACAGGTGACTTCATTCACCACAATATACAAATAATAACATGGCATGTTCCATACAATGCGTTTCATTCTGAATCATGGCAACAATTTGTCCATGACCTCCACATAAGCGTCGTACGAATGAATACCGTATTCTCATACATATATCACACATGTTCCATAACCTAGATTATCTTTCTAAGTTATTAATCATATTATACTCCTAGGTTTCCTCACTCACCTTCGTAAGGTTTTTAATCATGTTATTTCACAATCAAACATATCAACCATGTTTAAAATCCATCATAATATAATTCATAGAATTTGTAACACACATAATATACTATAACATGGTATCATAATAATAGCCTTTTTCGTTATCTTACTAACGCATCCGTCCGCATCCAAAGCGGAGTTATAACACTCAATTAATTCATTAATCTGTCTTAATCAAGATTTAGATTAACATTTATTCATTGCATGACTATTCAACAACAAGATCCTTAGCCTAGTGGTAAGGCTTGTACCATATCAAGGAGGTCCTGGGTTGGACCCCCATTGGTGACATATTTTAATCGATTGTGCCCAAGAACCAATCGATTGGTTCTTCAAACTTCTTCAAAAATTCATCTTTTAACCACTCCTTTTTCCAATTTCAACCCTCCCAATCCATACTAAAACATATATTGTTCTGAAATCATGTGATTAACCTCCATAACTTCAACAACAAAACACATAAGCATCAAACACTCAAGGATCACAACTTCAACAACAACAACAACATGATATCAACACATATAATGGATGAGGAGTATGAACACAACAAGTTCATCACAAATTAACACAAATCCTAACGCCCCAAATATAGGTTATTTTCCCCCAAATGCTAAATCTATCTAAGAACTCACCTTGTAGAAGAAGAAGATGAAGTTTGGTGAAGGTGAGAGTGAAGATGACATGATGATGGTGGTGAAGATGATGATTCTCCATTGTTTTTTCTTCTTTTCCTCCATGCTCTTCTTTCCTCTTTCTCTCTTCTTCTTTCTTCTCTTCCTTTTTCTTTTTCCTTTCTGATATTTCTCACTCTCTCTTACCTACTTCTTCTTATCCTTCTCTTCTTCTTTCAACCCCCAGCACACAAAAAATATATATAATATATATAATATCAAGTAGTAATATAAAATATCCCAATTGATATTTTATCTTCCAGCACCAATTGACAATTTATTAATATTATCAGAAATGTCCTCTCTTGTATTTATTAATAGTGGTCTGTCTCTTTTATTAATAATTAATCTCTTCAGAGTTTCATTGGTTACTCTATTGATTCCATTTTACAACATTTTAAGCACATAGGAGCTCTAACTGACAAAAGATAGCGTACATAGGAACTCAATTGGTCTCAACTGACAACTAATTAAGCATTTAAGGTAATATCGGATATTACATCTACCATACAAAGAAAAATGTTCAGCAATGAGAATATCACACAAGGCTAGATTATCAACAACTAATTTCATATAAATTAAAACTTATTTATAATGATATTGTACTTAATTTTACCCAAACAATTGAGACTTAATTAGTAGACATTTTTATTTAGTTTTCAATTCAAATTTTATATAAGACATTCTCTAATTTATATTACTAAATGTGTGACAATACATTAGTTTCTATTTTGTGTTATCAGTAGATTATTAGAGTAGAAATAAATACTATAATCAAAATACAAATAAAATAAATAGCATATATATAATATTATACATTTAGAGAAATGATCAAAAACATAATATTATGTGGTTAGAGTATACAAAATGTAATTATAAACTAAATTGGGGTGGTACTACACTTAGTCATAGCCAACTGGTCGAGACTTAAGGAAGTACAACATTCAAATTTGCTCACACACTCTATTTATATATGTCACCACTAACTTATTTTCTTAATTCTTCGATGCGGTATTATAACTCAACATCTTATTTCTGCTATTAACTAATATAGTCTTACTTTCTTGACATATACCATATAAAGAAAAATTGTAAAACATATGATATTAAGTGGTTTGAGAATTGAGTAATGAGAATATTTTATGAGGCTGGATAATAAATATATAAATTTAAATAAGTTTTAAACTATTTAAAATGGTATATAAAGACAGAGAACTCATAATCTACTTTAAATGGTACAACACATAGCCTTAACAACGAGTTTGAGATATAAGGTAGTGCTATTTTTATTGCAGACTTTATAAACGTAAATCCCAAATTTATATTCTTAACTCCTCAGTGTGAGACTACTATTTAGCTTATTTTTATAAATGTAAATCTCAAATTTATATTCTTAACTCCTCAGTGTGAGACTACTATTTAGCTTCTTTTTATTTTGGTGTCATCGGTAGATTAATCAATTGTATAATTCTTAATAGATGTCGATCAATTATCATACACGTAATATATTGTGTTTAGTGCAATTACCAAACACAAGATATTACCAAACACATGATATCATGAGGTTAAAGTATATAAAAATTAATATCAAACTACTTTTGAGTCGTAGAACACTTTGTCTTAGCCTAGTGATCGTGATATAAGTTAGTACAAAATATAATATATCTCACACACACTATTTATATACATTATTCAATCATGTATCTTCTTAATTTCTTTATGTGAGATTATAATTCAACATCCCATTATTCGTATTCAATATACAATAATACTTTGTAGACATCTACCATACAAAGAAAAATGTTCAGCAATGAGAATATCACACCAGGCTAGATTATCAATATTTAATTTCATATAAATTAAAAATTATTTATAACGATACTGTACTTTATTTTACGCAAATTGTTGAGATTTAATATAGTAGACATTTTTATTTAGTTTTCTATGCAAATTTTATATAAGAAATTCTCTAATTTATATTACTAAATATTTGATGTGTGACAAAACATTAGTTTCTTTTTAGTGTTATTAGTAGATTATTATAGTAGAAATCAATTACTATAATCAAAATACAAATAATATAACTAGCATATATATATATAATATTATACATTTAGAGAAATGATCAAACACATAATATTATGTGGTTAGAGTATACAAAATGTAATTATAAACTAAATTGGAGTGGTACTACACTTAGTCTTAGCCAACTAGTCGAGACTTAAGGAAGTACAAAATTCAAATTTGCTCACACACTCTATTTATATATGTCGCCACTGACTTATTTTCTTAATTCTTTGATGTGGTATTAGAACTCAACATCTTATTTTTGCTATTAACTAATATAGTGTTACTTTCTTGACATCTACCATATAAAGAAAAATTGTAAAACATATGATATTAACTGATTTGAGAATTTAGAAATGAGAATATTTTATGAGGCTGTATAATAAATATATAAATTTAAATAAGTTTTAAACTAATTAAAGTGGTATATAAAGACAGATAAATCATAATCTACTTTATATGGTATAACACATAGCCTTAACAAAGAGTTTGAGATATAAGGGAGTATTATTTTTATTGCAGAATTTATAAAAGTAAATCCCAAATTTATGTTCTTAACTCCTCAGTGTGAGAGTACTATTTAGCTTCTTTTTATAAACGTAAATCTCAAATTTATATTCTTAATTCCTTAGTGTGAGACTACTATTTAGCTTCTTTTTATTTTGGTGTCATCGGTAGATTAATCAATTGTATAATTCTTAATAGATGTAGATCGATTATCATACACGTAATATATTGTGTTTAGTGCAATTACCAGACACAAGATATTACCAAACACATGATATCATGAGGTTAAAGTATATAAAAATTAATATCAAACTACTTTTGAGTCGTACAACACTTTGTCTTAGCCTAGTGATCATGATATAAGTTAGTACAAAATATAATTTATCTCACACACACTATTTATATCCATTATTCAATCATGTTTTTTTTTAATTTTTGGACGTGGGATTATAATTCAACATCTTATTATTGGTATTCAATAATACAATAATACTTCGTAGACATCTACCACACAAAGAAAAATTGCCAAGCATATGATGTTATGTGATTGGATCATTCAGCAATGAGAATATCATACGTCGCTATATCTAATATCATATAAGTTTAAAATTATTTATAATAATAGTGCACTAAATTTTAACCAAACCCCTAAGACTTAATTTAATACAAATTTTTACTTATTTTCTAATGCAAAATTTATATATGAAATTCTCTAATTTATATTACTAAATATTTGATGTGTGACTAAACATTAGTTTCTTAATTATCAATAGATTATTTAATAGTATAAATAAGTTTGTTATGAGTAATGAGAATATTTTATGAGGTTGTATAGTAAATATATAAATTTAGATAATTTTTAACTATTTAGAATGGTATATAAAGACAGTTAAATTTTAAGCTACTTTAAATGGTACAACACATATACTTAATAACGAGTTTGAGATGTAAGGTAGTATTATTTTTATTGCAAAATTTATATATATGTATATCCCACATTTATATTCTTAACTCCTCAGTGTGAGATTACTATTTAGATTCTTTTTATTTTGGTGTCATCGATAGATTATTCAATTCAATTGTATAATTCCTAAAAGATGTAGAACAATTAAGATACACATGATATATTGTATTTAATGCAATTACCAAACACAAGATATTACCAAACAAATGATATCATGAGGTTAAAGTATATAAAAATTAATATTAGACTACTTTTCAGTAGTACAACACTTAGTCTTAGCCAACTGATCATGGCATAAGACAACACAAAATATAATTATCTCATACACTATATTTATATCCATTATTCAGTCATGTATTTTCTTAATTTCTTTATGTGAGATTATAATTCAACATCCCATTATTCGTATTCTATATACAATAATACTTTGTAGACATCTACCATAGAAAGAAAAATATTCAGCAACGAGAATATCACACCAGGCTAGATTATCAATATTTATTTTCATATAAATTAAAAATTATTTATAACGATACTGTACTTTATTTTACCCAAATAGTTGAGATTTAATATAGTAGACATTTTTATTTAGTTTTCTATGCAAATTTTATATAAGAAATTCTCTAATTTATATTACTAAATATTTGATGTGTGACAAAACATTAGTTTCTTTATAACTCAACATCTTATTTTTGCTATTAACTAATATAGTGTTACTTTCTTGACATCTATCATATGAAGAAAAATTGTAAAACATATGATATTAAATGATTTGAAAATTGAGAAATGAGAATATTTTATGAGGCTGGATAATAAATATATAAATTTAAATAAGTTTTAAACTAATTAAAGTGATATATAAAGACAGATAAATCATAATCTCCTTTAAATGGTACAACACATAGCCTTAAAAATGAGATTGAGATATAAGGGAGTATTATTTTTATTGCTAAATTTATAAAAGTAAATCCCAAATTTATGTTCTTAACTCCTCAGTGTGAGACTACTATTTAGCTTCTTTTTATAAACGTAAATCTAAAATTTATATTCTTTACTCCTCAGTGTGAGACTACTATTTAGCTTCTTTTTATTTTGGTGTCATCGGTAGATTAATCAATTGTATAATTCTTAATAGATGTAGATCAATTACCATACACGTAATATATTGTGTTTAGTGCAATTACCAGACACAAGATATTACCAAACACATGATATCATGAGGTTAAAGTATATCAAAATTAATATTAAACTACTTTTCAGTAGTACAACACTTAGTCTTAGCCAACCGATCATGGCATAAGACAGCACAAAATATAATAATCTCACACACTATATTTATATCCATTATTCAATCATGTATTTTCTTAATTTCTTTATGTGAGATTATAATTCAACATCCCATTATTCGTATTCTATATACAATTATACTTTGTAGACATCTACCATACAAAGAAAAATGTTCAGCAACGAGAATATCACACCAGGCTAGATTATCAATATTTAATTTCATATAAATAAAAAATTATTTATAACGATACTGTACTTTATTTTACCCAAATTGTTGAGATTTAATATAGTAGACAGTTTTATTTAGTTTTCTATGCAAATTTTATATAAGAAATTCTCTAATTTATATTACTAAATATTTGATGTGTGACAAAACATTAGTTTCTTTTTAGTGTTATTAGTAGATTATTACAGTAGAAATAAATTACTATAATCAAAATACAAATAATATAACTAGCATATATATAATATTATACATTTAGAGAAATGATCAAACACATAATATTATGTTGTTAGAGTATACAAAATGTAATTATAAACTAAATTGGAGTGGTACTACATTAGTCTTAGCCAACTGGTCGAGACTTAAGGAAGTACAAAATTCAAATTTGCTCACACACTCTATTTATATATGTCACCACTGACTTATTTTCTTAATTCTTCGATTTGGTATTATAACTCAATATCTTATTTTTGCTATTAACTAATATAGTGTTACTTTCTTGACATCTATCATATAAAGAAAAATTGTAAAACATATGATATTAAATGATTTGAGAATTGAGAAATGAGAATATTTTATGAGGCTGGATAATAAATATATAAATTTAAATAAGTTTTAAACTAATTAAAGTGGTATATAAAGCCAGATAAATCATAATCTACTTTAAATGGTACAACACATAGCCTTAACAACGAGTTTGAGATATAAGGGAGTATTATTTTTATTGCAGAATTTATAAAAGTAAATCCCAAATTTATGTTCTTAACTCCTCAGTGTGAGAGTACTATTTAGCTTCTTTTTATAAACGTAAATCTCAAATTTATATTCTTAATTCCTTAGTGTGAGACTACTATTTAGCTTCTTTTTATTTTGGTGTCATCGGTAGATTAATCAATTGTATAATTCTTAATAGATGTAGATCGATTATCATACACGTAATATATTGTGTTTAGTGCAATTACCAGACACAAGATATTACCAAACACATGATATCATGAGGTTAAAGTATATAAAAATTAATATCAAACTACTTTTGAGTCGTACAACACTTTGTCTTAGCCTAGTGATCATGATATAAGTTAGTACAAAATATAATTTATCTCACACACACTATTTATATCCATTATTCAATCATGTTTTTTTTTAATTTTTGGACGTGGGATTATAATTCAACATCTTATTATTGGTATTCAATAATACAATAATACTTCGTAGACATCTACCACACAAAGAAAAATTGCCAAGCATATGATGTTATGTGATTGGATCATTCAGCAATGAGAATATCATACGTCGCTATATCTAATATCATATAAGTTTAAAATTATTTATAATAATAGTGCACTAAATTTTAACCAAACCCCTAAGACTTAATTTAATACAAATTTTTACTTATTTTCTAATGCAAAATTTATATATGAAATTCTCTAATTTATATTACTAAATATTTGATGTGTGACTAAACATTAGTTTCTTAATTATCAATAGATTATTTAATAGTATAAATAAGTTTGTTATGAGTAATGAGAATATTTTATGAGGTTGTATAGTAAATATATAAATTTAGATAATTTTTAACTATTTAGAATGGTATATAAAGACAGTTAAATTTTAAGCTACTTTAAATGGTACAACACATATATTTAATAACGAGTTTGAGATGTCAGGTAGCATTATTTTTATTGCAAAATTTATATATGTATATCCCACATTTATATTCTTAACTTTACAGTGTGAGATTACTATTTAGATTCTTTTTATTTTGGTGTCATCATTAGATTATTCAATTGTATAATTCCTAAAAGATGTAGAGCAATTAACGTACACATGATATTGTGTTTAATGAAATTACCAAACACAAGATATTACCAAACACATGATATCATGAGGTTAAAGTATATAAAAATTAATATTAGACTACTTTTCAGTAGTACAACACTTAGTCTTAGCCAACTGATCATAGCATAAGACAACACAAAATATAATTATCTCACACACTATATTTATATCCATTATTCAGTCATGTATTTTCTTAATTTCTTTATGTGAGATTATAATTCAACATCCCATTATTCGTATTCTATATACAATTATACTTTGTAGAAATCTACCATACAAAGAAAAATGTTCAGCAACGAGAATATCACACCAGGCTAGATTATCAATATTTAATTTCATATAAATAAAAAATTATTTATAACGATACTGTACTTTATTTTACCCAAATTGTTGAGATTTAATATAGTAGACATTTTTATTTAGTTTTCTATGCAAATTTTATATAAGAAATTCTCTAATTTATATTACTAAATATTTGATGTGTGACAAAACATTAGTTTCTTTTTAGTGTTATTAGTAGATTATTACAGTAGAAATAAATTACTATAATCAAAATACAAATAATATAACTAGCATATATATAATATTATACATTTACAGAAATGATCAAACACATAATATTATGTTGTTAGAGTATACAAAATGTAATTATAAACTAAATTGGAGTGGTACTACATTAGTCTTAGCCAACTGGTCGAGACTTAAGGAAGTACAAAATTCAAATTTGCTCACGCACTCTATTTATATATGTCACCACTGACTTATTTTCTTAATTCTTCGATGTGGTATTATAACTCAATATCTTATTTTTGCTATTAACTAATATAATGTTACTTTCTTGACATCTATCATATAAAGAAAAATTGTAAAACATATGATATTAAATGATTTGAGAATTGAGAAATGAGAATATTTTATGAGGCTGGATAATAAATATATAAATTTAAATAAGTTTTAAACTAATTAAAGTGGTATATAAAGACAGATAAATCATAATCTACTTTAAATGGTACAACACATAGCCTTAACAACGAGTTTGAGATATAAGGGAGTATTATTTTTATTGCAGAATTTATAAAAGTAAATCCCAAATTTATGTTCTTAACTCCTCAGTGTGAGAGTACTATTTAGCTTCTTTTTATAAACGTAAATCTCAAATTTATATTCTTAACTCCTTAGTGTGAGACTACTATTTAGCTTCTTTTTATTTTGGTGTCATCGGTAGATTAATCAATTGTATAATTCTTAATAGATGTAGATCGATTATCATACACGTAATATATTGTGTTTAGTGCAATTACCAGACACAAGATATTACCAAACACATGATATCATGAGGTTAAAGTATATAAAAATTAATATCAAACTACTTTTGAGTCGTACAACACTTTGTCTTAGCCTAGTGATCATGATATAAGTTAGTACAAAATATAATTTATCTCACACACACTATTTATATCCATTATTCAATCATGTTTTTTTTTTTTAATTTTTGGACGTGGGATTATAATTCAACATCTTATTATTGGTATTCAATAATACAATAATACTTCCTAGACATCTACCACACAAAGAAAAATGGCCAAGCATATGATGTTATGTGATTGGATCATTCAGCAATGAGAATATCATACGTCGCTATATCTAATATCATATAAGTTTAAAATTATTTATAATAATAGTGCACTAAATTTTAACCAAACCCCTAAGACTTAATTTAATACAAATTTTTACTTATTTTCTAATGCAAAATTTATATATGAAATTCTCTAATTTATATTACTAAATATTTGATGTGTGACTAAACATTAGTTTCTTAATTATCAATAGATTATTTAATAGTATAAATAAGTTTCTTATGAGTAATGAGAATATTTTATGAGGTTGTATAGTAAATATATAAATTTAGATAATTTTTAACTATTTAGAATGGTATATAAAGACAGTTAAATTTTAAGCTACTTTAAATGGTACAACACATATATTTAATAACGAGTTTGAGATGTAAGGTAGCATTATTTTTATTGCAAAATTTATATATGTATATCCCACATTTATATTCTTAACTTTACAGTGTGAGATTACTATTTAGATTCTTTTTATTTTGGTGTCATCATTAGATTATTCAATTGTATAATTCCTAAAAGATGTAGAGCAATTAACGTACACATGATATTGTGTTTAATGAAATTACCAAACACAAGATATTACCAAACACATGATATCATGAGGTTAAAGTATATAAAAATTAATATTAGACTACTTTTCAGTAGTACAACACTTAGTCTTAGCCAACTGATCATAGCATAAGACAACACAAAATATAATTATCTCACACACTATATTTATATCCATTATTCAGTCATGTATTTTCTTAATTTCTTTATGTGAGATTATAATTCAACATCCCATTATTCGTATTCTATATACAATTATACTTTGTAGACATCTACCATACAAAGAAAAATGTTCAGCAACGAGAATATCACACCAGGCTAGATTATCAATATTTAATTTCATATAAATAAAAAATTATTTATAACGATACTGTACTTTATTTTACCCAAATTGTTGAGATTTAATATAGTAGACATTTTCATTTAGTTTTCTATGCAAATTTTATATAAGAAATTCTCTAATTTATATTACTAAATATTTGATGTGTGACAAAACATTAGTTTCTTTTTAGTGTTATTAATAGATTATTACAGTAGAAATAAATTACTATAATCAAAATACAAATAATATAACTAGCATATATATAATATTATACATTTAGAGAAATGATCAAACACATAATATTATGTTCTTAGAGTATACAAAATGTAATTATAAACTAAATTGGAGTGGTACTACATTAGTCTTAGCCAACTGGTCGAGACTTAAGGAAGTACAAAATTCAAATTTGCTCACGCACTCTATTTATATATGTCACCACTGACTTATTTTCTTAATTCTTCGATGTGGTATTATAACTCAATATCTTATTTTTGCTATTAACTAATATAGTGTTACTTTCTTGACATCTACTCCCTCCCGTTTCTTTTTAAGTGTCGTTTTAGAAGATTTTTTTTGTTCCTATTTAAGTGTCGTTTTGATGTTTTAATGTTACAATTTGTCAATTATACCCTTACTATTTAAATAACTCAACTTTATATTTTCCATAATGAAAGCAGGCAGTAATGAAAATGCAAGCAATACGTATTCCTATAGCAAGCAATATTAATTCCAAAAATTTAGGAGTAGTTGAAAAATGCAACGGAAGAGAGAGAGAGTTATGTGGAGAAAATTATGGAATTAGTTATTTGAAGTAAATAATTTAATGAGTACTTATATTAATGAATTTTATTTAGAAAGAGAAAGTATATGGTGGATTAAAATGAGGGTACAATGGGAAAAAAATTATAACAATTCATTTATCTTGGTTGGAGAGCTTTATACTAAAACGACACTTAAAAAGAAAACGGAGGGAGTATCATATAAAGAAAAATTGTAAAACATATGATATTAAATGATTTGAGAATTGAGAAATGAGAATATTTTATGAGGCTGGATAATAAATATATAAATTTAAATAAGTTTTAAACTAATTAAAGTGGTATATAAAGACAGATAAATCATAATCTACTTTAAATGGTACAACACATAGCCTTAACAAAGAGTTTGAGATATAAGGGAGTATTATTTTTATTGCAGAATTTATAAAAGTAAATCCCAAATTTATGTTCTTAACTCCTCAGTGTGAGAGTACTATTTAGCTTCTTTTTATAAACGTAAATCTCAAATTTATATTCTTAACTCCTTAGTGTGAGACTACTATTTAGCTTCTTTTTATTTTGGTGTCATCGGTAGATTAATCAATTGTATAATTCTTAATAGATGTAGATCGATTATCATACACGTAATATATTGTGTTTAGTGCAATTACCAGACACAAGATATTACCAAACACATGATATCATGAGGTTAAAGTATATAAAAATTAATATCAAACTACTTTTGAGTCGTACAACACTTTGTCTTAGCCTAGTGATCATGATATAAGTTAGTACAAAATATAATTTATCTCACACACACTATTTATATCCATTATTCAATCATGTTTTTTTTTTAATTTTTGGACGTGGGATTATAATTCAACATCTTATTATTGGTATTCAATAATACAATAATACTTCGTAGACATCAACCACACAAAGAAAAATTGCCAAGCATATGATGTTATGTGATTGGATCATTCAGCAATGAGAATATCATACGTCGCTATATCTAATATCATATAAGTTTAAAATTATTTATAATAATAGTGCACTAAATTTTAACCAAACCCCTAAGACTTAATTTAATACAAATTTTTACTTATTTTCTAATGCAAAATTTATATATGAAATTCTCTAATTTATATTACTAAATATTTGATGTGTGACTAAACATTAGTTTCTTAATTATCAATAGATTATTTAATAGTATAAATAAGTTTGTTATGAGTAATGAGAATATTTTATGAGGTTGTATAGTAAATATATAAATTTAGATAATTTTTAACTATTTAGAATGGTATATAAAGACAGTTAAATTTTAAGCTACTTTAAATGGTACAACACATATATTTAATAACGAGTTTGAGATGTCAGGTAGCATTATTTTTATTGCAAAATTTATATATGTATATCCCACATTTATATTCTTAACTTTAAAGTGTGAGATTACTATTTAGATTCTTTTTATTTTGGTGTCATCATTAGATTATTCAATTGTATAATTCCTAAAAGATGTAGAGCAATTAACGTACACATGATATTGTGTTTAATGAAATTACCAAACACAAGATATTACCAAACACATGATATCATGAGGTTAAAGTATATAAAAATTAATATTAGACTACTTTTCAGTAGTACAACACTTAGTCTTAGCCAACTGATCATAGCATAAGACAACACAAAATATAATTATCTCACACACTATATTTATATCCATTATTCAGTCATGTATTTTCTTAATTTCTTTATGTGAGATTATAATTCAACATCCCATTATTCGTATTCTATATACAATTATACTTTGTAGACATCTACCATACAAAGAAAAATGTTCAGCAACGAGAATATCACACCAGGCTAGATTATCAATATTTAATTTCATATAAATAAAAAATTATTTATAACGATACTGTACTTTATTTTACCCAAATTGTTGAGATTTAATATAGTAGACATTTTTATTTAGTTTTCTATGCAAATTTTATATAAGAAATTCTCTAATTTATATTACTAAATATTTGATGTGTGACAAAACATTAGTTTCTTTTTAGTGTTATTAGTAGATTATTACAGTAGAAATAAATTACTATAATCAAAATACAAATAATATAACTAGCATATATATAATATTATACATTTAGAGAAATGATCAAACACATAATATTATGTTGTTAGAGTATACAAAATGTAATTATAAACTAAATTGGAGTGGTACTACATTAGTCTTAGCCAACTGGTCGAGACTTAAGGAAGTACAAAATTCAAATTTGCTCACGCACTCTATTTATATATGTCACCACTGACTTATTTTCTTAATTCTTCGATGTGGTATTATAACTCAATATCTTATTTTTGCTATTAACTAATATAGTGTTACTTTCTTGACATCTATCATATAAAGAAAAATTGTAAAACATATGATATTAAATGATTTGAGAATTGAGAAATGAGAATATTTTATGAGGCTGGATAATAAATATATAAATTTAAATAAGTTTCAAACTAATTAAAGTGGTATATAAAGACAGATAAATCATAATCTACTTTAAATGGTACAACACATAGCCTTAACAACGAGTTTGAGATATAAGGGAGTATTATTTTTATTGCAGAATTTATAAAAGTAAATCCCAAATTTATGTTCTTAACTCCTCAGTGTGAGAGTACTATTTAGCTTTTTTTATAAACGTAAATCTCAAATTTATATTCTTAACTCCTTAGTGTGAGACTACTATTTAGCTTCTTTTTATTTTGGTGTCATCGGTAGATTAATCAATTGTATAATTCTTAATAGATGTAGATCGATTATCATACACGTAATATATTGTGTTTAGTGCAATTACCAGACACAAGATATTACCAAACACATGATATCATGAGGTTAAAGTATATAAAAATTAATATCAAACTACTTTTGAGTCGTACAACACTTTGTCTTAGCCTAGTGATCATGATATAAGTTAGTACAAAATATAATTTATCTCACACACACTATTTATATCCATTATTCAATCATGTTTTTTTTTAATTTTTGGACGTGGGATTATAATTCAACATCTTATTATTGGTATTCAATAATACAATAATACTTCGTAGACATCTACCACACAAAGAAAAATTGCCAAGCATATGATGTTATGTGATTGGATCATTCAGCAATGAGAATATCATACGTCGCTATATCTAATATCATATAAGTTTAAAATTATTTATAATAATAGTGCACTAAATTTTAACCAAACCCCTAAGACTTAATTTAATACAAATTTTTACTTATTTTCTAATGCAAATTTATATATGAAATTCTCTAATTTATATTACTAAATATTTGATGTGTGACTAAACATTAGTTTCTTAATTATCAATAGATTATTTAATAGTATAAATAAGTTTGTTATGAGTAATGAGAATATTTTATGAGGTTGTATAGTAAATATATAAATTTAGATAATTTTTAACTATTTAGAATGGTATATAAAGACAGTTAAATTTTAAGCTATTTTAAATGGTACAACACATATATTTAATAACGAGTTTGAGATGTAAGGTAGCATTATTTTTATTGCAAAATTTATATATGTATATCCCACATTTATATTCTTAACTTTACAGTGTGAGATTACTATTTAGATTCTTTTTATTTTGGTGTCATCATTAGATTATTCAATTGTATAATTCCTAAAAGATGTAGAGCAATTAACGTACACATGATATTGTGTTTAATGAAATTACCAAACACAAGATATTACCAAACACATGATATCATGAGGTTAAAGTATATAAAAATTAATATTAGACTACTTTTCAGTAGTACAACACTTAGTCTTAGCCAACTGATCATAGCATAAGACAACACAAAATATAATTATCTCACACACTATATTTATATCCATTATTCAGTCATGTATTTTCTTAATTTCTTTATGTGAGATTATAATTCAACATCCCATTATTCGTATTCTATATACTATTATACTTTGTAGACATCTACCATACAAAGAAAAATGTTCAGCAACGAGAATATCACACCAGGCTAGATTATCAATATTTAATTTCATATAAATAAAAAATTATTTATAACGATACTGTACTTTATTTTACCCAAATTGTTGAGATTTAATATAGTAGACATTTTTATTTAGTTTTCTATGCAAATTTTATATAAGAAATTCTCTAATTTATATTACTAAATATTTGATGTGTGACAAAACATTAGTTTCTTTTTAGTGTTATTAGTAGATTATTACAGTAGAAATAAATTACTATAATCAAAATACAAATAATATAACTAGCATATATATAATATTATACATTTAGAGAAATGATCAAACACATAATATTATGTTGTTAGAGTATACAAAATGTAATTATAAACTAAATTGGAGTGGTACTACATTAGTCTTAGCCAACTGGTCGAGACTTAAGGAAGTACAAAATTCAAATTTGCTCACGCACTCTATTTATATATGTCACCACTGACTTATTTTCTTAATTCTTCGATGTGGTATTATAACTCAATATCTTATTTTTGCTATTAACTAATATAGTGTTACTTTCTTGACATCTATCATATAAAGAAAAATTGTAAAACATATGATATTAAATGATTTGAGAATTGAGAAATGAGAATATTTTATGAGGCTGGATAATAAATATATAAATTTAAATAAGTTTTAAACTAATTAAAGTGGTATATAAAGACAGATAAATCATAATCTACTTTAAATGGTACAACACATAGCCTTAACAACGAGTTTGAGATATAAGGGAGTATTATTTTTATTGCAGAATTTATAAAAGTAAATCCCAAATTTATGTTCTTAACTCCTCAGTGTGAGAGTACTATTTAGCTTCTTTTTATAAACGTAAATCTCAAATTTATATTCTTAACTCCTTAGTGTGAGACTACTATTTAGCTTCTTTTTATTTTGGTGTCATCGGTAGATTAATCAATTGTATAATTCTTAATAGATGTAGATCGATTATCATACACGTAATATATTGTGTTTAGTGCAATTACCAGACACAAGATATTACCAAACACATGATATCATGAGGTTAAAGTATATAAAAATTAATATCAAACTACTTTTGAGTCGTACAACACTTTGTCTTAGCCTAGTGATCATGATATAAGTTAGTACAAAATATAATTTATCTCACACACACTATTTATATCCATTATTCAATCATGTTTTTTTTTAATTTTTGGACGTGGGATTATAATTCAACATCTTATTATTGGTATTCAATAATACAATAATACTTCGTAGACATCTACCACACAAAGAAAAATTGCCAAGCATATGATGTTATGTGATTGGATCATTCAGCAATGAGAATATCATACGTCGCTATATCTAATATCATATAAGTTTAAAATTATTTATAATAATAGTGCACTAAATTTTAACCAAACCCCTAAGACTTAATTTAATACAAATTTTTACTTATTTTCTAATGCAAAATTTATATATGAAATTCTCTAATTTATATTACTAAATATTTGATGTGTGACTAAACATTAGTTTCTTAATTATCAATAGATTATTTAATAGTATAAATAAGTTTGTTATGAGTAATGAGAATATTTTATGAGGTTGTATAGTAAATATATAAATTTAGATAATTTTTAACTATTTAGAATGGTATATAAAGACAGTTAAATTTTAAGCTATTTTAAATGGTACAACACATATATTTAATAACGAGTTTGAGATGTAAGGTAGCATTATTTTTATTGCAAAATTTATATATGTATATCCCACATTTATATTCTTAACTTTACAGTGTGAGATTACTATTTAGATTCTTTTTATTTTGGTGTCATCATTAGATTATTCAATTGTATAATTCCTAAAAGATGTAGAGCAATTAACGTACACATGATATTGTGTTTAATGAAATTACCAAACACAAGATATTACCAAACACATGATATCATGAGGTTAAAGTATATAAAAATTAATATTAGACTACTTTTCAGTAGTACAACACTTAGTCTTAGCCAACTGATCATAGCATAAGACAACACAAAATATAATTATCTCACACACTATATTTATATCCATTATTCAGTCATGTATTTTCTTAATTTCTTTATGTGAGATTATAATTCAACATCCCATTATTCGTATTCTATATACTATTATACTTTGTAGACATCTACCATACAAAGAAAAATGTTCAGCAACGAGAATATCACACCAGGCTAGATTATCAATATTTAATTTCATATAAATAAAAAATTATTTATAACGATACTGTACTTTATTTTACCCAAATTGTTGAGATTTAATATAGTAGACATTTTTATTTAGTTTTCTATGCAAATTTTATATAAGAAATTCTCTAATTTATATTACTAAATATTTGATGTGTGACAAAACATTAGTTTCTTTTTAGTGTTATTAGTAGATTATTACAGTAGAAATAAATTACTATAATCAAAATACAAATAATATAACTAGCATATATATAATATTATACATTTAGAGAAATGATCAAACACATAATATTATGTTGTTAGAGTATACAAAATGTAATTATAAACTAAATTGGAGTGGTACTACATTAGTCTTAGCCAACTGGTCGAGACTTAAGGAAGTACAAAATTCAAATTTGCTCACGCACTCTATTTATATATGTCACCACTGACTTATTTTCTTAATTCTTCGATGTGGTATTATAACTCAATATCTTATTTTTGCTATTAACTAATATAGTGTTACTTTCTTGACATCTATCATATAAAGAAAAATTGTAAAACATATGATATTAAATGATTTGAGAATTGAGAAATGAGAATATTTTATGAGGCTGGATAATAAATATATAAATTTAAATAAGTTTTAAACTAATTAAAGTGGTATATAAAGACAGATAAATCATAATCTACTTTAAATGGTACAACACATAGCCTTAACAACGAGTTTGAGATATAAGGGAGTATTATTTTTATTGCAGAATTTATAAAAGTAAATCCCAAATTTATGTTCTTAACTCCTCAGTGTGAGAGTACTATTTAGCTTCTTTTTATAAACGTAAATCTCAAATTTATATTCTTAACTCCTTAGTGTGAGACTACTATTTAGCTTCTTTTTATTTTGGTGTCATCGGTAGATTAATCAATTGTATAATTCTTAATAGATGTAGATCGATTATCATACACGTAATATATTGTGTTTAGTGCAATTACCAGACACAAGATATTACCAAACACATGATATCATGAGGTTAAAGTATATAAAAATTAATATCAAACTACTTTTGAGTCGTACAACACTTTGTCTTAGCCTAGTGATCATGATATAAGTTAGTACAAAATATAATTTATCTCACACACACTATTTATATCCATTATTCAATCATGTTTTTTTTTAATTTTTGGACGTGGGATTATAATTCAACATCTTATTATTGGTATTCAATAATACAATAATACTTCGTAGACATCTACCACACAAAGAAAAATTGCCAAGCATATGATGTTATGTGATTGGATCATTGAGCAATGAGAATATCATACGTCGCTATATCTAATATCATATAAGTTTAAAATTATTTATAATAATAGTGCACTAAATTTTAACCAAACCCCTAAGACTTAATTTAATACAAATTTTTACTTATTTTCTAATGCAAAATTTATATATGAAATTCTCTAATTTATATTACTAAATATTTGATGTGTGACTAAACATTAGTTTCTTAATTATCAATAGATTATTTAATAGTATAAATAAGTTTGTTATGAGTAATGAGAATATTTTATGAGGTTGTATAGTAAATATATAAATTTAGATAATTTTTAACTATTTAGAATGGTATATAAAGACAGTTAAATTTTAAGCTATTTTAAATGGTACAACACATATATTTAATAACGAGTTTGAGATGTAAGGTAGCATTATTTTTATTGCAAAATTTATATATGTATATCCCACATTTATATTCTTAACTTTACAGTGTGAGATTACTATTTAGATTCTTTTTATTTTGGTGTCATCATTAGATTATTCAATTGTATAATTCCTAAAAGATGTAGAGCAATTAACGTACACATGATATTGTGTTTAATGAAATTACCAAACACAAGATATTACCAAACACATGATATCATGAGGTTAAAGTATATAAAAATTAATATTAGACTACTTTTCAGTAGTACAACACTTAGTCTTAGCCAACTGATCATAGCATAAGACAACACAAAATATAATTATCTCACACACTATATTTATATCCATTATTCAGTCATGTATTTTCTTAATTTCTTTATGTGAGATTATAATTCAACATCCCATTATTCGTATTCTATATACTATTATACTTTGTAGACATCTACCATACAAAGAAAAATGTTCAGCAACGAGAATATCACACCAGGCTAGATTATCAATATTTAATTTCATATAAATAAAAAATTATTTATAACGATACTGTACTTTATTTTACCCAAATTGTTGAGATTTAATATAGTAGACATTTTTATTTAGTTTTCTATGCAAATTTTATATAAGAAATTCTCTAATTTATATTACTAAATATTTGATGTGTGACAAAACATTAGTTTCTTTTTAGTGTTATTAGTAGATTATTACAGTAGAAATAAATTACTATAATCAAAATACAAATAATATAACTAGCATATATATAATATTATACATTTAGAGAAATGATCAAACACATAATATTATGTTGTTAGAGTATACAAAATGTAATTATAAACTAAATTGGAGTGGTACTACATTAGTCTTAGCCAACTGGTCGAGACTTAAGGAAGTACAAAATTCAAATTTGCTCACGCACTCTATTTATATATGTCACCACTGACTTATTTTCTTAATTCTTCGATGTGGTATTATAACTCAATATCTTATTTTTGCTATTAACTAATATAGTGTTACTTTCTTGACATCTATCATATAAAGAAAAATTGTAAAACATATGATATTAAATGATTTGAGAATTGAGAAATGAGAATATTTTATGAGGCTGGATAATAAATATATAAATTTAAATAAGTTTTAAACTAATTAAAGTGGTATATAAAGACAGATAAATCATAATCTACTTTAAATGGTACAACACATAGCCTTAACAACGAGTTTGAGATATAAGGGAGTATTATTTTTATTGCAGAATTTATAAAAGTAAATCCCAAATTTATGTTCTTAACTCCTCAGTGTGAGAGTACTATTTAGCTTCTTTTTATAAACGTAAATCTCAAATTTATATTCTTAACTCCTTAGTGTGAGACTACTATTTAGCTTCTTTTTATTTTGGTGTCATCGGTAGATTAATCAATTGTATAATTCTTAATAGATGTAGATCGATTATCATACACGTAATATATTGTGTTTAGTGCAATTACCAGACACAAGATATTACCAAACACATGATATCATGAGGTTAAAGTATATAAAAATTAATATCAAACTACTTTTGAGTCGTACAACACTTTGTCTTAGCCTAGTGATCATGATATAAGTTAGTACAAAATATAATTTATCTCACACACACTATTTATATCCATTATTCAATCATGTTTTTTTTTAATTTTTGGACGTGGGATTATAATTCAACATCTTATTATTGGTATTCAATAATACAATAATACTTCGTAGACATCTACCACACAAAGAAAAATTGCCAAGCATATGATGTTATGTGATTGGATCATTGAGCAATGAGAATATCATACGTCGCTATATCTAATATCATATAAGTTTAAAATTATTTATAATAATAGTGCACTAAATTTTAACCAAACCCCTAAGACTTAATTTAATACAAATTTTTACTTATTTTCTAATGCAAAATTTATATATGAAATTCTCTAATTTATATTACTAAATATTTGATGTGTGACTAAACATTAGTTTCTTAATTATCAATAGATTATTTAATAGTATAAATAAGTTTGTTATGAGTAATGAGAATATTTTATGAGGTTGTATAGTAAATATATAAATTTAGATAATTTTTAACTATTTAGAATGGTATATAAAGACAGTTAAATTTTAAGCTATTTTAAATGGTACAACACATATATTTAATAACGAGTTTGAGATGTAAGGTAGCATTATTTTTATTGCAAAATTTATATATGTATATCCCACATTTATATTCTTAACTTTACAGTGTGAGATTACTATTTAGATTCTTTTTATTTTGGTGTCATCATTAGATTATTCAATTGTATAATTCCTAAAAGATGTAGAGCAATTAACGTACACATGATATTGTGTTTAATGAAATTACCAAACACAAGATATTACCAAACACATGATATCATGAGGTTAAAGTATATAAAAATTAATATTAGACTACTTTTCAGTAGTACAACACTTAGTCTTAGCCAACTGATCATAGCATAAGACAACACAAAATATAATTATCTCACACACTATATTTATATCCATTATTCAGTCATGTATTTTCTTAATTTCTTTATGTGAGATTATAATTCAACATCCCATTATTCGTATTCTATATACTATTATACTTTGTAGACATCTACCATACAAAGAAAAATGTTCAGCAACGAGAATATCACACCAGGCTAGATTATCAATATTTAATTTCATATAAATAAAAAATTATTTATAACGATACTGTACTTTATTTTACCCAAATTGTTGAGATTTAATATAGTAGACATTTTTATTTAGTTTTCTATGCAAATTTTATATAAGAAATTCTCTAATTTATATTACTAAATATTTGATGTGTGACAAAACATTAGTTTCTTTTTAGTGTTATTAGTAGATTATTACAGTAGAAATAAATTACTATAATCAAAATACAAATAATATAACTAGCATATATATAATATTATACATTTAGAGAAATGATCAAACACATAATATTATGTTGTTAGAGTATACAAAATGTAATTATAAACTAAATTGGAGTGGTACTACATTAGTCTTAGCCAACTGGTCGAGACTTAAGGAAGTACAAAATTCAAATTTGCTCACGCACTCTATTTATATATGTCACCACTGACTTATTTTCTTAATTCTTCGATGTGGTATTATAACTCAATATCTTATTTTTGCTATTAACTAATATAGTGTTACTTTCTTGACATCTATCATATAAAGAAAAATTGTAAAACATATGATATTAAATGATTTGAGAATTGAGAAATGAGAATATTTTATGAGGCTGGATAATAAATATATAAATTTAAATAAGTTTTAAACTAATTAAAGTGGTATATAAAGACAGATAAATCATAATCTACTTTAAATGGTACAACACATAGCCTTAACAACGAGTTTGAGATATAAGGGAGTATTATTTTTATTGCAGAATTTATAAAAGTAAATCCCAAATTTATGTTCTTAACTCCTCAGTGTGAGAGTACTATTTAGCTTCTTTTTATAAACGTAAATCTCAAATTTATATTCTTAACTCCTTAGTGTGAGACTACTATTTAGCTTCTTTTTATTTTGGTGTCATCGGTAGATTAATCAATTGTATAATTCTTAATAGATGTAGATCGATTATCATACACGTAATATATTGTGTTTAGTGCAATTACCAGACACAAGATATTACCAAACACATGATATCATGAGGTTAAAGTATATAAAAATTAATATCAAACTACTTTTGAGTCGTACAACACTTTGTCTTAGCCTAGTGATCATGATATAAGTTAGTACAAAATATAATTTATCTCACACACACTATTTATATCCATTATTCAATCATGTTTTTTTTTAATTTTTGGACGTGGGATTATAATTCAACATCTTATTATTGGTATTCAATAATACAATAATACTTCGTAGACATCTACCACACAAAGAAAAATTGCCAAGCATATGATGTTATGTGATTGGATCATTGAGCAATGAGAATATCATACGTCGCTATATCTAATATCATATAAGTTTAAAATTATTTATAATAATAGTGCACTAAATTTTAACCAAACCCCTAAGACTTAATTTAATACAAATTTTTACTTATTTTCTAATGCAAAATTTATATATGAAATTCTCTAATTTATATTACTAAATATTTGATGTGTGACTAAACATTAGTTTCTTAATTATCAATAGATTATTTAATAGTATAAATAAGTTTGTTATGAGTAATGAGAATATTTTATGAGGTTGTATAGTAAATATATAAATTTAGATAATTTTTAACTATTTAGAATGGTATATAAAGACAGTTAAATTTTAAGCTATTTTAAATGGTACAACACATATATTTAATAACGAGTTTGAGATGTAAGGTAGCATTATTTTTATTGCAAAATTTATATATGTATATCCCACATTTATATTCTTAACTTTACAGTGTGAGATTACTATTTAGATTCTTTTTATTTTGGTGTCATCATTAGATTATTCAATTGTATAATTCCTAAAAGATGTAGAGCAATTAACGTACACATGATATTGTGTTTAATGAAATTACCAAACACAAGATATTACCAAACACATGATATCATGAGGTTAAAGTATATAAAAATTAATATTAGACTACTTTTCAGTAGTACAACACTTAGTCTTAGCCAACTGATCATAGCATAAGACAACACAAAATATAATTATCTCACACACTATATTTATATCCATTATTCAGTCATGTATTTTCTTAATTTCTTTATGTGAGATTATAATTCAACATCCCATTATTCGTATTCTATATACTATTATACTTTGTAGACATCTACCATACAAAGAAAAATGTTCAGCAACGAGAATATCACACCAGGCTAGATTATCAATATTTAATTTCATATAAATAAAAAATTATTTATAACGATACTGTACTTTATTTTACCCAAATTGTTGAGATTTAATATAGTAGACATTTTTATTTAGTTTTCTATGCAAATTTTATATAAGAAATTCTCTAATTTATATTACTAAATATTTGATGTGTGACAAAACATTAGTTTCTTTTTAGTGTTATTAGTAGATTATTACAGTAGAAATAAATTACTATAATCAAAATACAAATAATATAACTAGCATATATATAATATTATACATTTAGAGAAATGATCAAACACATAATATTATGTTGTTAGAGTATACAAAATGTAATTATAAACTAAATTGGAGTGGTACTACATTAGTCTTAGCCAACTGGTCGAGACTTAAGGAAGTACAAAATTCAAATTTGCTCACGCACTCTATTTATATATGTCACCACTGACTTATTTTCTTAATTCTTCGATGTGGTATTATAACTCAACATCTTATTTTTGCTATTAACTAATATAGTGTTACTTTCTTGACATCTATCATATAAAGAAAAATTGTAAAACATATGATATTAAATGATTTGAGAATTGAGAAATGAGAATATTTTATGAGGCTGGATAATAAATATATAAATTTAAATAAGTTTTAAACTAATTAAAGTGGTATATAAAGACAGATAAATCATAATCTACTTTAAATGGTACAACACATAGCCTTAACAACGAGTTTGAGATATAAGGGAGTATTATTTTTATTGCAGAATTTATAAAAGTAAATCCCAAATTTATGTTCTTAACTCCTCAGTGTGAGAGTACTATTTAGCTTCTTTTTATAAACGTAAATCTCAAATTTATATTCTTAACTCCTTAGTGTGAGACTACTATTTAGCTTCTTTTTATTTTGGTGTCATCGGTAGATTAATCAATTGTATAATTCTTAATAGATGTAGATCGATTATCATACACGTAATATATTGTGTTTAGTGCAATTACCAGACACAAGATATTACCAAACACATGATATCATGAGGTTAAAGTATATAAAAATTAATATCAAACTACTTTTGAGTCGTACAACACTTTGTCTTAGCCTAGTGATCATGATATAAGTTAGTACAAAATATAATTTATCTCACACACACTATTTATATCCATTATTCAATCATGTTTTTTTTTAATTTTTGGACGTGGGATTATAATTCAACATCTTATTATTGGTATTCAATAATACAATAATACTTCGTAGACATCTACCACACAAAGAAAAATTGCCAAGCATATGATGTTATGTGATTGGATCATTGAGCAATGAGAATATCATACGTCGCTATATCTAATATCATATAAGTTTAAAATTATTTATAATAATAGTGCACTAAATCTTAACCAAACCCCTAAGACTTAATTTAATACAAATTTTTACTTATTTTCTAATGCAAAATTTATATATGAAATTCTCTAATTTATATTACTAAATATTTGATGTGTGACTAAACATTAGTTTCTTAATTATCAATAGATTATTTAATAGTATAAATAAGTTTGTTATGAGTAATGAGAATATTTTATGAGGTTGTATAGTAAATATATAAATTAGATAATTTTAACTATTTAGAATGGTATATAAAGACAGTTAAATTTTAAGCTACTTTAAATGGTACAACACATATACTTAATAACGAGTTTGAGATGTAAGGTAGTATTATTTTTATTGCAAAATTTATATATGTATATCCCACATTTATATTCTTAACTCCTCAGTGTGAGATTACTATTTAGATTCTTTTTATTTTGGTGTCATCATAGATTATTCAATTGTATAATTCCTAAAAGATGTAGAGCAATTAACGTACACATGATATTGTGTTTAATGCAATTACCAAACACAAGATATTACCAAACACATGATATCATGAGGTTAAAGTATATAAAAATTAATATTAGACTACTTTTCAGTAGTACAACACTTAGTCTTAGCCAACTGATCATAGCATAAGACAACACAAAATATAATTATCTCACACACTATATTTATATCCATTATTCAGTCATGTATTTTCTTAATTTCTTTATGTGAGATTATAATTCAACATCCCATTATTCGTATTCTATATACTATTATACTTTGTAGACATCTACCATACAAAGAAAAATGTTCAGCAACGAGAATATCACACCAGGCTAGATTATCAATATTTAATTTCATATAAATAAAAAATTATTTATAACGATACTGTACTTTATTTTACCCAAATTGTTGAGATTTAATATAGTAGACATTTTTATTTAGTTTTCTATGCAAATTTTATATAAGAAATTCTCTAATTTATATTACTAAATATTTGATGTGTGACAAAACATTAGTTTCTTTTTAGTGTTATTAGTAGATTATTACAGTAGAAATAAATTACTATAATCAAAATACAAATAATATAACTAGCATATATATAATATTATACATTTAGAGAAATGATCAAACACATAATATTATGTTGTTAGAGTATACAAAATGTAATTATAAACTAAATTGGAGTGGTACTACATTAGTCTTAGCCAACTGGTCGAGACTTAAGGAAGTACAAAATTCAAATTTGCTCACGCACTCTATTTATATATGTCACCACTGACTTATTTTCTTAATTCTTCGATGTGGTATTATAACTCAACATCTTATTTTTGCTATTAACTAATATAGTGTTACTTTCTTGACATCTATCATATAAAGAAAAATTGTAAAACATATGATATTAAATGATTTGAGAATTGAGAAATGAGAATATTTTATGAGGCTGGATAATAAATATATAAATTTAAATAAGTTTTAAACTAATTAAAGTGGTATATAAAGACAGATAAATCATAATCTACTTTAAATGGTACAACACATAGCCTTAACAACGAGTTTGAGATATAAGGGAGTATTATTTTTATTGCAGAATCTATAAAAGTAAATCCCAAATTTATGTTCTTAACTCCTCAGTGTGAGAGTACTATTTAGCTTCTTTTTATAAACGTAAATCTCAAATTTATATTCTTAACTCCTTAGTGTGAGACTACTATTTAGCTTCTTTTTATTTTGGTGTCATCGGTAGATTAATCAATTGTATAATTCTTAATAGATGTAGATCGATTATCATACACGTAATATATTGTGTTTAGTGCAATTACCAGACACAAGATATTACCAAACACATGATATCATGAGGTTAAAGTATATAAAAATTAATATCAAACTACTTTTGAGTCGTACAACACTTTGTCTTAGCCTAGTGATCATGATATAAGTTAGTACAAAATATAATTTATCTCACACACACTATTTATATCCATTATTCAATCATGTTTTTTCTTAATTTTTGGACGTGGGATTTTAATTCAACATCTTATTATTGGTATTCAATAATACAATAATACTTCGTAGACATCTACCACACAAAGAAAAATTGCCAAGCATATGATGTTATGTGATTGGATCATTGAGCAATGAGAATATCATACGTCGCTATATCTAATATCATATAAGTTTAAAATTATTTATAATAATAGTGCACTAAATCTTAACCAAACCCCTAAGACTTAATTTAATACAAATTTTTACTTATTTTCTAATGCAAAATTTATATATGAAATTCTCTAATTTATATTACTAAATATTTGATGTGTGACTAAACATTAGTTTCTTAATTATCAATAGATTATTTAATAGTATAAATAAGTTTGTTATGAGTAATGAGAATATTTTATGAGGTTGTATAGTAAATATATAAGATTAGATAATTTTAAACTATTTAGAATGGTATATAAAGACAGTTAAATTTTAAGCTACTTTAAATGGTACAACACATATACTTAATAACGAGTTTGAGAAGTAAGGTAGTATTATTTTTATTGCAAAATTTATATATGTATATCCCACATTTATATTCTTAACTCCTCAGTGTGAGATTACTATTTAGATTCTTTTTATTTTGGTGTCATCGATAGATTATTCAATTGTACAATTCCTAAAAGATGTAGAGCAATTAACATACACATGATGTATTGTGTTTAATGCAATTACCAAACACAAGATATTACCAAACACATGATATCATGAGGTTAAAGTATATAAAAATTAATATTAGACTACTTTTCAGTAGTACAACACTTAGTCTTAGCCAACTGATCATAGCATAAGACAACACAAAATATAATTATCTCACACACTATATTTATATCCATTATTCAGTCATGTATTTTCTTAATTTCTTTATGTGAGATTATAATTCAACATCCCATTATTCGTATTCTATATACTATTATACTTTGTAGACATCTACCATACAAAGAAAAATGTTCAGCAACGAGAATATCACACCAGGCTAGATTATCAATATTTAATTTCATATAAATAAAAAATTATTTATAACGATACTGTACTTTATTTTACCCAAATTGTTGAGATTTAATATAGTAGACATTTTTATTTAGTTTTCTATGCAAATTTTATATAAGAAATTCTCTAATTTATATTACTAAATATTTGATGTGTGACAAAACATTAGTTTCTTTTTAGTGTTATTAGTAGATTATTACAGTAGAAATAAATTACTATAATCAAAATACAAATAATATAACTAGCATATATATAATATTATACATTTAGAGAAATGATCAAACACATAATATTATGTTGTTAGAGTATACAAAATGTAATTATAAACTAAATTGGAGTGGTACTACATTAGTCTTAGCCAACTGGTCGAGACTTAAGGAAGTACAAAATTCAAATTTGCTCACGCACTCTATTTATATATGTCACCACTGACTTATTTTCTTAATTCTTCGATGTGGTATTATAACTCAACATCTTATTTTTGCTATTAACTAATATAGTGTTACTTTCTTGACATCTATCATATAAAGAAAAATTGTAAAACATATGATATTAAATGATTTGAGAATTGAGAAATGAGAATATTTTATGAGGCTGGATAATAAATATATAAATTTAAATAAGTTTTAAACTAATTAAAGTGGTATATAAAGACAGATAAATCATAATCTACTTTAAATGGTACAACACATAGCCTTAACAACGAGTTTGAGATATAAGGGAGTATTATTTTTATTGCAGAATCTATAAAAGTAAATCCCAAATTTATGTTCTTAACTCCTCAGTGTGAGAGTACTATTTAGCTTCTTTTTATAAACGTAAATCTCAAATTTATATTCTTAACTCCTTAGTGTGAGACTACTATTTAGCTTCTTTTTATTTCGGTGTCATCGGTAGATTAATCAATTGTATAATTCTTAATAGATGTAGATCGATTATCATACACGTAATATATTGTGTTTAGTGCAATTACCAGACACAAGATATTACCAAACACATGATATCATGAGGTTAAAGTATATAAAAATTAATATCAAACTACTTTTGAGTCGTACAACACTTTGTCTTAGCCTAGTGATCATGATATAAGTTAGTACAAAATATAATTTATCTCACACACACTATTTATATCCATTATTCAATCATGTTTTTTCTTAATTTTTGGACGTGGGATTTTAATTCAACATCTTATTATTGGTATTCAATAATACAATAATACTTCGTAGACGTCTACCACACAAAGAAAAATTGCCAAGCATATGATTTTATGTGATTGGATCATTGAGGAATGAGAATATCATACGTCGCTATATCTAATGTCATATAAGTTTAAAATTATTTATAATAATAGTGCACTAAATCTTAACCAAACCCCTAAGACTTAATTTAATACAAATTTTTACTTATTTTCTAATGCAAAATTTATATATGAAATTCTTTAATTTATATTACTAAATATTTGATGTGTGACTAAACATTAGTTTCTTAATTATCAATAGATTATTTAATAGTATAAATAAGTTTGTTATGAGTAATGAGAATATTTTATGAGGTTGTATAGTAAATATATAAGATTAGATAATTTTAAACTATTTAGAATGGTATATAAAGACAGTTAAATTTTAAGCTACTTTAAATGGTACAACACATATACTTAATAACGAGTTTGAGAAGTAAGGTAGTATTATTTTTATTGCAAAATTTATATATGTATATCCCACATTTATATTCTTAACTCCTCAGTGTGAGATTACTATTTAGATTCTTTTTATTTTGGTGTCATCGATAGATTATTCAATTGTACAATTTCTAAAAGATGTAGAGCAATTAACATACACATGATGTATTGTGTCTAGTGCAATTACCAAACACAAGATATTACCAAACACATGATATCATGAGGTTAAAGTATATAAAAATTAATATTAGACTACTTTTCAGTAGTACAACACTTAGTCTTAGCCAACTGATCATAGCATAAGACAACACAAAATATAATTATCTCACACACTATATTTATATCCATTATTCAGTCATGTATTTTCTTAATTTCTTTATGTGAGATTATAATTCAACATCCCATTATTCGTATTCTATATACTATTATACTTTGTAGACATCTACCATACAAAGAAAAATGTTCAGCAACGAGAATATCACACCAGGCTAGATTATCAATATTTAATTTCATATAAATAAAAAATTATTTATAACGATACTGTACTTTATTTTACCCAAATTGTTGAGATTTAATATAGTAGACATTTTTATTTAGTTTTCTATGCAAATTTTATATAAGAAATTCTCTAATTTATATTACTAAATATTTGATGTGTGACAAAACATTAGTTTCTTTTTAGTGTTATTAGTAGATTATTACAGTAGAAATAAATTACTATAATCAAAATACAAATAATATAACTAGCATATATATAATATTATACATTTAGAGAAATGATCAAACACATAATATTATGTTGTTAGAGTATACAAAATGTAATTATAAACTAAATTGGAGTGGTACTACATTAGTCTTAGCCAACTGGTCGAGACTTAAGGAAGTACAAAATTCAAATTTGCTCACACACTCTATTTATATATGTCACCACTGACTTATTTTCTTAATTCTTCGATGTGGTATTATAACTCAACATCTTATTTTTGCTATTAACTAATATAGTGTTACTTTCTTGACATCTATCATATAAAGAAAAATTGTAAAACATATGATATTAAATGATTTGAGAATTGAGAAATGAGAATATTTTATGAGGCTGGATAATAAATATATAAATTTAAATAAGTTTTAAACTAATTAAAGTGGTATATAAAGACAGATAAATCATAATCTACTTTAAATGGTACAACACATAGCCTTAACAACGAGTTTGAGATATAAGGGAGTATTATTTTTATTGCAGAATCTATAAAAGTAAATCCCAAATTTATGTTCTTAACTCCTCAGTGTGAGAGTACTATTTAGCTTCTTTTTATAAACGTAAATCTCAAATTTATATTCTTAACTCCTTAGTGTGAGACTACTATTTAGCTTCTTTTTATTTCGGTGTCATCGGTAGATTAATCAATTGTATAATTCTTAATAGATGTAGATCGATTATCATACACGTAATATATTGTGTTTAGTGCAATTACCAGACACAAGATATTACCAAACACATGATATCATGAGGTTAAAGTATATAAAAATTAATATCAAACTACTTTTGAGTCGTACAACACTTTGTCTTAGCCTAGTGATCATGATATAAGTTAGTACAAAATATAATTTATCTCACACACACTATTTATATCCATTATTCAATCATGTTTTTTCTTAATTTTTGGACGTGGGATTTTAATTCAACATCTTATTATTGGTATTCAATAATACAATAATACTTCGTAGACGTCTACCACACAAAGAAAAATTGCCAAGCATATGATTTTATGTGATTGGATCATTGAGGAATGAGAATATCATACGTCGCTATATCTAATGTCATATAAGTTTAAAATTATTTATAATAATAGTGCACTAAATCTTAACCAAACCCCTAAGACTTAATTTAATACAAATTTTTACTTATTTTCTAATGCAAAATTTATATATGAAATTCTTTAATTTATATTACTAAATATTTGATGTGTGACTAAACATTAGTTTCTTAATTATCAATAGATTATTTAATAGTATAAATAAGTTTGTTATGAGTAATGAGAATATTTTATGAGGTTGTATAGTAAATATATAAGATTAGATAATTTTAAACTATTTAGAATGGTATATAAAGACAGTTAAATTTTAAGCTACTTTAAATGGTACAACACATATACTTAATAACGAGTTTGAGAAGTAAGGTAGTATTATTTTTATTGCAAAATTTATATATGTATATCCCACATTTATATTCTTAACTCCTCAGTGTGAGATTACTATTTAGATTCTTTTTATTTTGGTGTCATCGATAGATTATTCAATTGTACAATTTCTAAAAGATGTAGAGCAATTAACATACACATGATGTATTGTGTCTAGTGCAATTACCAAACACAAGATATTACCAAACACATGATATCATGAGGTTAAAGTATATAAAAATTAATATTAGACTACTTTTCAGTAGTACAACACTTAGTCTTAGCCAACTGATCATAGCATAAGACAACACAAAATATAATTATCTCACACACTATATTTATATCCATTATTCAGTCATGTATTTTCTTAATTTCTTTATGTGAGATTATAATTCAACATCCCATTATTCGTATTCTATATACTATTATACTTTGTAGACATCTACCATACAAAGAAAAATGTTCAGCAACGAGAATATCACACCAGGCTAGATTATCAATATTTAATTTCATATAAATAAAAAATTATTTATAACGATACTGTACTTTATTTTACCCAAATTGTTGAGATTTAATATAGTAGACATTTTTATTTAGTTTTCTATGCAAATTTTATATAAGAAATTCTCTAATTTATATTACTAAATATTTGATGTGTGACAAAACATTAGTTTCTTTTTAGTGTTATTAGTAGATTATTACAGTAGAAATAAATTACTATAATCAAAATACAAATAATATAACTAGCATATATATAATATTATACATTTAGAGAAATGATCAAACACATAATATTATGTTGTTAGAGTATACAAAATGTAATTATAAACTAAATTGGAGTGGTACTACATTAGTCTTAGCCAACTGGTCGAGACTTAAGGAAGTACAAAATTCAAATTTGCTCACACACTCTATTTATATATGTCACCACTGACTTATTTTCTTAATTCTTCGATGTGGTATTATAACTCAACATCTTATTTTTGCTATTAACTAATATAGTGTTACTTTCTTGACATCTATCATATAAAGAAAAATTGTAAAACATATGATATTAAATGATTTGAGAATTGAGAAATGAGAATATTTTATGAGGCTGGATAATAAATATATAAATTTAAATAAGTTTTAAACTAATTAAAGTGGTATATAAAGACAGATAAATCATAATCTACTTTAAATGGTACAACACATAGCCTTAACAACGAGTTTGAGATATAAGGGAGTATTATTTTTATTGCAGAATCTATAAAAGTAAATCCCAAATTTATGTTCTTAACTCCTCAGTGTGAGAGTACTATTTAGCTTCTTTTTATAAACGTAAATCTCAAATTTATATTCTTAACTCCTTAGTGTGAGACTACTATTTAGCTTCTTTTTATTTCGGTGTCATCGGTAGATTAATCAATTGTATAATTCTTAATAGATGTAGATCGATTATCATACACGTAATATATTGTGTTTAGTGCAATTACCAGACACAAGATATTACCAAACACATGATATCATGAGGTTAAAGTATATAAAAATTAATATCAAACTACTTTTGAGTCGTACAACACTTTGTCTTAGCCTAGTGATCATGATATAAGTTAGTACAAAATATAATTTATCTCACACACACTATTTATATCCATTATTCAATCATGTTTTTTCTTAATTTTTGGACGTGGGATTTTAATTCAACATCTTATTATTGGTATTCAATAATACAATAATACTTCGTAGACGTCTACCACACAAAGAAAAATTGCCAAGCATATGATTTTATGTGATTGGATCATTGAGGAATGAGAATATCATACGTCGCTATATCTAATGTCATATAAGTTTAAAATTATTTATAATAATAGTGCACTAAATCTTAACCAAACCCCTAAGACTTAATTTAATACAAATTTTTACTTATTTTCTAATGCAAAATTTATATATGAAATTCTTTAATTTATATTACTAAATATTTGATGTGTGACTAAACATTAGTTTCTTAATTATCAATAGATTATTTAATAGTATAAATAAGTTTGTTATGAGTAATGAGAATATTTTATGAGGTTGTATAGTAAATATATAAGATTAGATAATTTTAAACTATTTAGAATGGTATATAAAGACAGTTAAATTTTAAGCTACTTTAAATGGTACAACACATATACTTAATAACGAGTTTGAGAAGTAAGGTAGTATTATTTTTATTGCAAAATTTATATATGTATATCCCACATTTATATTCTTAACTCCTCAGTGTGAGATTACTATTTAGATTCTTTTTATTTTGGTGTCATCGATAGATTATTCAATTGTACAATTTCTAAAAGATGTAGAGCAATTAACATACACATGATGTATTGTGTCTAGTGCAATTACCAAACACAAGATATTACCAAACACATGATATCATGAGGTTAAAGTATATAAAAATTAATATTAGACTACTTTTCAGTAGTACAACACTTAGTCTTAGCCAACTGATCATAGCATAAGACAACACAAAATATAATTATCTCACACACTATATTTATATCCATTATTCAGTCATGTATTTTCTTAATTTCTTTATGTGAGATTATAATTCAACATCCCATTATTCGTATTCTATATACTATTATACTTTGTAGACATCTACCATACAAAGAAAAATGTTCAGCAACGAGAATATCACACCAGGCTAGATTATCAATATTTAATTTCATATAAATAAAAAATTATTTATAACGATACTGTACTTTATTTTACCCAAATTGTTGAGATTTAATATAGTAGACATTTTTATTTAGTTTTCTATGCAAATTTTATATAAGAAATTCTCTAATTTATATTACTAAATATTTGATGTGTGACAAAACATTAGTTTCTTTTTAGTGTTATTAGTAGATTATTACAGTAGAAATAAATTACTATAATCAAAATACAAATAATATAACTAGCATATATATAATATTATACATTTAGAGAAATGATCAAACACATAATATTATGTTGTTAGAGTATACAAAATGTAATTATAAACTAAATTGGAGTGGTACTACATTAGTCTTAGCCAACTGGTCGAGACTTAAGGAAGTACAAAATTCAAATTTGCTCACGCACTCTATTTATATATGTCACCACTGACTTATTTTCTTAATTCTTCGATGTGGTATTATAACTCAACATCTTATTTTTGCTATTAACTAATATAGTGTTACTTTCTTGACATCTATCATATAAAGAAAAATTGTAAAACATATGATATTAAATGATTTGAGAATTGAGAAATGAGAATATTTTATGAGGCTGGATAATAAATATATAAATTTAAATAAGTTTTAAACTAATTAAAGTGGTATATAAAGACAGATAAATCATAATCTACTTTAAATGGTACAACACATAGCCTTAACAACGAGTTTGAGATATAAGGGAGTATTATTTTTATTGCAGAATCTATAAAAGTAAATCCCAAATTTATGTTCTTAACTCCTCAGTGTGAGAGTACTATTTAGCTTCTTTTTATAAACGTAAATCTCAAATTTATATTCTTAACTCCTTAGTGTGAGACTACTATTTAGCTTCTTTTTATTTCGGTGTCATCGGTAGATTAATCAATTGTATAATTCTTAATAGATGTAGATCGATTATCATACACGTAATATATTGTGTTTAGTGCAATTACCAGACACAAGATATTACCAAACACATGATATCATGAGGTTAAAGTATATAAAAATTAATATCAAACTACTTTTGAGTCGTACAACACTTTGTCTTAGCCTAGTGATCATGATATAAGTTAGTACAAAATATAATTTATCTCACACACACTATTTATATCCATTATTCAATCATGTTTTTTCTTAATTTTTGGACGTGGGATTTTAATTCAACATCTTATTATTGGTATTCAATAATACAATAATACTTCGTAGACGTCTACCACACAAAGAAAAATTGCCAAGCATATGATTTTATGTGATTGGATCATTGAGGAATGAGAATATCATACGTCGCTATATCTAATGTCATATAAGTTTAAAATTATTTATAATAATAGTGCACTAAATCTTAACCAAACCCCTAAGACTTAATTTAATACAAATTTTTACTTATTTTCTAATGCAAAATTTATATATGAAATTCTTTAATTTATATTACTAAATATTTGATGTGTGACTAAACATTAGTTTCTTAATTATCAATAGATTATTTAATAGTATAAATAAGTTTGTTATGAGTAATGAGAATATTTTATGAGGTTGTATAGTAAATATATAAGATTAGATAATTTTAAACTATTTAGAATGGTATATAAAGACAGTTAAATTTTAAGCTACTTTAAATGGTACAACACATATACTTAATAACGAGTTTGAGAAGTAAGGTAGTATTATTTTTATTGCAAAATTTATATATGTATATCCCACATTTATATTCTTAACTCCTCAGTGTGAGATTACTATTTAGATTCTTTTTATTTTGGTGTCATCGATAGATTATTCAATTGTACAATTTCTAAAAGATGTAGAGCAATTAACATACACATGATGTATTGTGTCTAGTGCAATTACCAAACACAAGATATTACCAAACACATGATATCATGAGGTTAAAGTATATAAAAATTAATATTAGACTACTTTTCAGTAGTACAACACTTAGTCTTAGCCAACTGATCATAGCATAAGACAACACAAAATATAATTATCTCACACACTATATTTATATCCATTATTCAGTCATGTATTTTCTTAATTTCTTTATGTGAGATTATAATTCAACATCCCATTATTCGTATTCTATATACTATTATACTTTGTAGACATCTACCATACAAAGAAAAATGTTCAGCAACGAGAATATCACACCAGGCTAGATTATCAATATTTAATTTCATATAAATAAAAAATTATTTATAACGATACTGTACTTTATTTTACCCAAATTGTTGAGATTTAATATAGTAGACATTTTTATTTAGTTTTCTATGCAAATTTTATATAAGAAATTCTCTAATTTATATTACTAAATATTTGATGTGTGACAAAACATTAGTTTCTTTTTAGTGTTATTAGTAGATTATTACAGTAGAAATAAATTACTATAATCAAAATACAAATAATATAACTAGCATATATATAATATTATACATTTAGAGAAATGATCAAACACATAATATTATGTTGTTAGAGTATACAAAATGTAATTATAAACTAAATTGGAGTGGTACTACATTAGTCTTAGCCAACTGGTCGAGACTTAAGGAAGTACAAAATTCAAATTTGCTCACGCACTCTATTTATATATGTCACCACTGACTTATTTTCTTAATTCTTCGATGTGGTATTATAACTCAACATCTTATTTTTGCTATTAACTAATATAGTGTTACTTTCTTGACATCTATCATATAAAGAAAAATTGTAAAACATATGATATTAAATGATTTGAGAATTGAGAAATGAGAATATTTTATGAGGCTGGATAATAAATATATAAATTTAAATAAGTTTTAAACTAATTAAAGTGGTATATAAAGACAGATAAATCATAATCTACTTTAAATGGTACAACACATAGCCTTAACAACGAGTTTGAGATATAAGGGAGTATTATTTTTATTGCAGAATCTATAAAAGTAAATCCCAAATTTATGTTCTTAACTCCTCAGTGTGAGAGTACTATTTAGCTTCTTTTTATAAACGTAAATCTCAAATTTATATTCTTAACTCCTTAGTGTGAGACTACTATTTAGCTTCTTTTTATTTCGGTGTCATCGGTAGATTAATCAATTGTATAATTCTTAATAGATGTAGATCGATTATCATACACGTAATATATTGTGTTTAGTGCAATTACCAGACACAAGATATTACCAAACACATGATATCATGAGGTTAAAGTATATAAAAATTAATATCAAACTACTTTTGAGTCGTACAACACTTTGTCTTAGCCTAGTGATCATGATATAAGTTAGTACAAAATATAATTTATCTCACACACACTATTTATATCCATTATTCAATCATGTTTTTTCTTAATTTTTGGACGTGGGATTTTAATTCAACATCTTATTATTGGTATTCAATAATACAATAATACTTCGTAGACGTCTACCACACAAAGAAAAATTGCCAAGCATATGATTTTATGTGATTGGATCATTGAGGAATGAGAATATCATACGTCGCTATATCTAATGTCATATAAGTTTAAAATTATTTATAATAATAGTGCACTAAATCTTAACCAAACCCCTAAGACTTAATTTAATACAAATTTTTACTTATTTTCTAATGCAAAATTTATATATGAAATTCTTTAATTTATATTACTAAATATTTGATGTGTGACTAAACATTAGTTTCTTAATTATCAATAGATTATTTAATAGTATAAATAAGTTTGTTATGAGTAATGAGAATATTTTATGAGGTTGTATAGTAAATATATAAGATTAGATAATTTTAAACTATTTAGAATGGTATATAAAGACAGTTAAATTTTAAGCTACTTTAAATGGTACAACACATATACTTAATAACGAGTTTGAGAAGTAAGGTAGTATTATTTTTATTGCAAAATTTATATATGTATATCCCACATTTATATTCTTAACTCCTCAGTGTGAGATTACTATTTAGATTCTTTTTATTTTGGTGTCATCGATAGATTATTCAATTGTACAATTTCTAAAAGATGTAGAGCAATTAACATACACATGATGTATTGTGTCTAGTGCAATTACCAAACACAAGATATTACCAAACACATGATATCATGAGGTTAAAGTATATAAAAATTAATATTAGACTACTTTTCAGTAGTACAACACTTAGTCTTAGCCAACTGATCATAGCATAAGACAACACAAAATATAATTATCTCACACACTATATTTATATCCATTATTCAGTCATGTATTTTCTTAATTTCTTTATGTGAGATTATAATTCAACATCCCATTATTCGTATTCTATATACTATTATACTTTGTAGACATCTACCATACAAAGAAAAATGTTCAGCAACGAGAATATCACACCAGGCTAGATTATCAATATTTAATTTCATATAAATAAAAAATTATTTATAACGATACTGTACTTTATTTTACCCAAATTGTTGAGATTTAATATAGTAGACATTTTTATTTAGTTTTCTATGCAAATTTTATATAAGAAATTCTCTAATTTATATTACTAAATATTTGATGTGTGACAAAACATTAGTTTCTTTTTAGTGTTATTAGTAGATTATTACAGTAGAAATAAATTACTATAATCAAAATACAAATAATATAACTAGCATATATATAATATTATACATTTAGAGAAATGATCAAACACATAATATTATGTTGTTAGAGTATACAAAATGTAATTATAAACTAAATTGGAGTGGTACTACATTAGTCTTAGCCAACTGGTCGAGACTTAAGGAAGTACAAAATTCAAATTTGCTCACGCACTCTATTTATATATGTCACCACTGACTTATTTTCTTAATTCTTCGATGTGGTATTATAACTCAACATCTTATTTTTGCTATTAACTAATATAGTGTTACTTTCTTGACATCTATCATATAAAGAAAAATTGTAAAACATATGATATTAAATGATTTGAGAATTGAGAAATGAGAATATTTTATGAGGCTGGATAATAAATATATAAATTTAAATAAGTTTTAAACTAATTAAAGTGGTATATAAAGACAGATAAATCATAATCTACTTTAAATGGTACAACACATAGCCTTAACAACGAGTTTGAGATATAAGGGAGTATTATTTTTATTGCAGAATCTATAAAAGTAAATCCCAAATTTATGTTCTTAACTCCTCAGTGTGAGAGTACTATTTAGCTTCTTTTTATAAACGTAAATCTCAAATTTATATTCTTAACTCCTTAGTGTGAGACTACTATTTAGCTTCTTTTTATTTCGGTGTCATCGGTAGATTAATCAATTGTATAATTCTTAATAGATGTAGATCGATTATCATACACGTAATATATTGTGTTTAGTGCAATTACCAGACACAAGATATTACCAAACACATGATATCATGAGGTTAAAGTATATAAAAATTAATATCAAACTACTTTTGAGTCGTACAACACTTTGTCTTAGCCTAGTGATCATGATATAAGTTAGTACAAAATATAATTTATCTCACACACACTATTTATATCCATTATTCAATCATGTTTTTTCTTAATTTTTGGACGTGGGATTTTAATTCAACATCTTATTATTGGTATTCAATAATACAATAATACTTCGTAGACGTCTACCACACAAAGAAAAATTGCCAAGCATATGATTTTATGTGATTGGATCATTGAGGAATGAGAATATCATACGTCGCTATATCTAATGTCATATAAGTTTAAAATTATTTATAATAATAGTGCACTAAATCTTAACCAAACCCCTAAGACTTAATTTAATACAAATTTTTACTTATTTTCTAATGCAAAATTTATATATGAAATTCTTTAATTTATATTACTAAATATTTGATGTGTGACTAAACATTAGTTTCTTAATTATCAATAGATTATTTAATAGTATAAATAAGTTTGTTATGAGTAATGAGAATATTTTATGAGGTTGTATAGTAAATATATAAGATTAGATAATTTTAAACTATTTAGAATGGTATATAAAGACAGTTAAATTTTAAGCTACTTTAAATGGTACAACACATATACTTAATAACGAGTTTGAGAAGTAAGGTAGTATTATTTTTATTGCAAAATTTATATATGTATATCCCACATTTATATTCTTAACTCCTCAGTGTGAGATTACTATTTAGATTCTTTTTATTTTGGTGTCATCGATAGATTATTCAATTGTACAATTTCTAAAAGATGTAGAGCAATTAACATACACATGATGTATTGTGTCTAGTGCAATTACCAAACACAAGATATTACCAAACACATGATATCATGAGGTTAAAGTATATAAAAATTAATATTAGACTACTTTTCAGTAGTACAACACTTAGTCTTAGCCAACTGATCATAGCATAAGACAACACAAAATATAATTATCTCACACACTATATTTATATCCATTATTCAGTCATGTATTTTCTTAATTTCTTTATGTGAGATTATAATTCAACATCCCATTATTCGTATTCTATATACTATTATACTTTGTAGACATCTACCATACAAAGAAAAATGTTCAGCAACGAGAATATCACACCAGGCTAGATTATCAATATTTAATTTCATATAAATAAAAATTATTTATAACGATACTGTACTTTATTTTACCCAAATTGTTGAGATTTAATATAGTAGACATTTTTATTTAGTTTTCTATGCAAATTTTATATAAGAAATTCTCTAATTTATATTACTAAATATTTGATGTGTGACAAAACATTAGTTTCTTTTTAGTGTTATTAGTAGATTATTACAGTAGAAATAAATTACTATAATCAAAATACAAATAATATAACTAGCATATATATAATATTATACATTTAGAGAAATGATCAAACACATAATATTATGTTGTTAGAGTATACAAAATGTAATTATAAACTAAATTGGAGTGGTACTACATTAGTCTTAGCCAACTGGTCGAGACTTAAGGAAGTACAAAATTCAAATTTGCTCACACACTCTATTTATATATGTCACCACTGACTTATTTTCTTAATTCTTCGATGTGGTATTATAACTCAACATCTTATTTTTGCTATTAACTAATATAGTGTTACTTTCTTGACATCTATCATATAAAGAAAAATTGTAAAACATATGATATTAAATGATTTGAGAATTGAGAAATGAGAATATTTTATGAGGCTGGATAATAAATATATAAATTTAAATAAGTTTTAAACTAATTAAAGTGGTATATAAAGACAGATAAATCATAATCTACTTTAAATGGTACAACACATAGCCTTAACAACGAGTTTGAGATATAAGGGAGTATTATTTTTATTGCAGAATCTATAAAAGTAAATCCCAAATTTATGTTCTTAACTCCTCAGTGTGAGAGTACTATTTAGCTTCTTTTTATAAACGTAAATCTCAAATTTATATTCTTAACTCCTTAGTGTGAGACTACTATTTAGCTTCTTTTTATTTCGGTGTCATCGGTAGATTAATCAATTGTATAATTCTTAATAGATGTAGATCGATTATCATACACGTAATATATTGTGTTTAGTGCAATTACCAGACACAAGATATTACCAAACACATGATATCATGAGGTTAAAGTATATAAAAATTAATATCAAACTACTTTTGAGTCGTACAACACTTTGTCTTAGCCTAGTGATCATGATATAAGTTAGTACAAAATATAATTTATCTCACACACACTATTTATATCCATTATTCAATCATGTTTTTTCTTAATTTTTGGACGTGGGATTTTAATTCAACATCTTATTATTGGTATTCAATAATACAATAATACTTCGTAGACGTCTACCACACAAAGAAAAATTGCCAAGCATATGATTTTATGTGATTGGATCATTGAGGAATGAGAATATCATACGTCGCTATATCTAATGTCATATAAGTTTAAAATTATTTATAATAATAGTGCACTAAATCTTAACCAAACCCCTAAGACTTAATTTAATACAAATTTTTACTTATTTTCTAATGCAAAATTTATATATGAAATTCTTTAATTTATATTACTAAATATTTGATGTGTGACTAAACATTAGTTTCTTAATTATCAATAGATTATTTAATAGTATAAATAAGTTTGTTATGAGTAATGAGAATATTTTATGAGGTTGTATAGTAAATATATAAATTTAGATAATTTTAAACTATTTAGAATGGTATATAAAGACAGTTAAATTTTAAGCTACTTTAAATGGTACAACACATATACTTAATAACGAGTTTGAGAAGTAAGGTAGTATTATTTTTATTGCAAAATTTATATATGTATATCCCACATTTATATTCTTAACTCCTCAGTGTGAGATTACTATTTAGATTCTTTTTATTTTGGTGTCATCGATAGATTATTCAATTGTACAATTTCTAAAAGATATAGAGCAATTAACATACACATGATGTATTGTGTCTAGTGCAATTACCAAACACAAGATATTACCAAACACATGATATCATGAGGTTAAAGTATATATAAATTAGCATTAAATTACTTTTCAGTAGTTCAACACTTATTCTTGATCAACTGATCATGGCTTAAGATATGAAAAAATATAATTATCTCACACACTATATTTATATCCATTATTCAATCATGTATTTTTTTAATTTCTTTATGTGAGATTGTAATTCAACATCTTATTATTCGTATTCAATATAAAATAATACATTGTAGACATCTACCATACAAAGAAAAATCGTCAAGCATATGATATTATATGATTGGAGCATTGAGCCGCAATGAGAATATCACACAAGGCTAGATTATATATATTTAATTTCATATAAATTAAAAATTATTTCTAATGATACTGTACTTAATTTTAACCAAACACTTGAGACTTATGTATTAGACATTTTTATTATATTTTCAATGCAAATTTTATATAAGAAATTCTCTAATTTATATTACTAAATATTTGATGTTTGGCAAAACATTAGTTTCTTTTTTGTGTTATCGGTAGATTATTATAGTTGAAATAAATTTCTATAATCAAAATACAAATAAAATAATTAGCATATATATAATATTATACATTTAGAGAAATTATCAAACACATAATATTATGTGGTTAGAGTATACAAAATATAATTATAAACTAAGTTGGAGTGGTACTACACTTAGTCTTAGCCAAATGGTCGAGACTTAAGGTAGTACAAAATTTAAATTTGTTCACAAACTCTATTTATATATGTCATCACTCACTTATTTTCTTAATTCCTCGATGCGGTATTATAACTCAACATCTTATTTTTGCTATTAACTAATATAGTTTTACTTTGTTGACATCTACCACATAAAGAAAAATTATCAAACATACGATATTAAGTGATTTGAGCATTGAGTAATGAGAATATTCTATGAGGCTGGATAATAACTATATATATTTAGATAAGTTTTAAACTATTTAAAAGGGTATATAAAGACAGATAAATTTTAATCTACTTTAAATGGAACAACACATAGCCTTAATAACGAGTTTGAGATGTAAGGTAGTATTATTTTTATTACAGAATTTATAAATGTAAATCCCAGATTTATATTCTTAACTCCTCCGTGTGAGAGTACTATTTATCTTCTTTTTATTTTGGTCTCATCGGTAGATTATTCAATTATATAATTCCTAATAGATGTAGAGCAATTATCATACACGTAATATATTGTGTTTAGTGCAATTACCAAACACAAGATATTACCAAACACATGATATCATGAGGTTAAAGTATATAAAAATTAATATTAAACTACTTTTCAGTAGTACAAACACTTAGTCTTAGCCAACTGATCATGGCATAAGACAGCATAAAATATAATTATCTCACGCACTGTATTTATATCCATTATTCAATCATGTATTTTCTTAATTTTTTTATGTGAGATTATAATTCAACATCCTAATATTCGTATTCAATATACAATAATACTTTGTAGACATCTACCATACAAAGAAAAATGTTCAGCAATGAGAATATCACACAAGGCTAGATTATCAATATTTAATTTCATATAAATTAAAATTTATTTATAATGATATTGTACTTAATTTTACCCAAATAGTTGAGACTTAATATAGTAGACATTTTTATTTAGTTTTCAATGCAAATTTTATATAAGAAATTCTCTAATTTATATTACTAAATATTTGATGTGTGACAAAACATTAGTTTCTTTTTAATTTTATCAGTAGATTATTATAGTAGAAATAAATTACTATAATCAAAATACAAATAAAATAATTAGCATATATATAATATTATACATTTAGGGAAATTATCAAAAAAATAATATTATTTGGTTAGAGTACACAAAATGTAACTATAAACTAAATTGGAGTGGTACTACACTTAGTCTTAGACAACTAGTCGAGAATCGACCAGCTCTGATACCAACTGTAACAAACTGTATAATATATATCTAGTATAATATGATACAAGTGTTGATAATTGGTACTGATCCAACATAAGTGCCTAATGGCATCAATATATATACATGTCCAAACTAAAAACATCAATGGAACATGTTATACAATAATGCCTAAATAATAAAAATCTAAGAACTATGTGCAATATCTTCATTGCACACAACTCCACAGCGGAAGATCATGATAAACAGCATCCCTTGAAACATCCATAACAGCTTCTCTTAGATTCAACTTGCAAGGATTACCTGAAAAATAACAACAATAATGGGATGAGATAATAATCTCAGTGAGTTCTCCTATCCTATGGGTCCACTCGGCTCTACAGGATTTTCTAATCAATATTCAACTCATATCCAACTCAAGTCAAAAAGGGAACGAATACTTGAGCAATGGGGAAACTATCTCGCAATTGTATGGCAACATGCATCTGAGTTCTCATAACTCAATCACGATCATTATTCAGATAACGGAACATCAATTCCCGAACGGACTTACGTCTAAGCCAGGCCCGGTTAATGCATGCTCGTATGATTCGACTTTCGCGGTGGATATCTGGTTCCCCTATAGGACTTAAACCCACTATTGAGAACCATCACTCGTATGGAACTCTACCCACTTTGAGTCTCTTTCACCGTATGGGCCTTATCTCACTTTGGTGTCCACTTTTCCCCCATGTCCGCCATGGTTGGGGCTCAAACCCAATTGAGGCTCGAATTATTGGTCCCACATCCCAATGCTTCCTCGTCTAAGCATACCAAAAGAGATGTGTACCATTACAGAAAACACACATTCTGAATACATGATCGGTTCCACAATCATCGGTTCCACGAACCATAACAAAATCCATCAATCACAGGTGACTTCATTCACCACAATACACAAATAATAACATGGCATGTTCCATACAATGCGTCTCATTCTGAATCATGGCAACAATTTGTCTGTGACCTCCACATGAGCGTCGTACGAATGAATACCGTATTCTCATACATATATCACACATGTTCCATAACCTAGATTATCTTTCTAAGTTATTAATCATGTTATACTCCTAGGTTTCATCACTCACCTTTGTAAGGGTTTTAATCATGTTATTTCACAATCAAACATATCAAGCATGTTTAAAATCCATCATAATATAATTCATAAAATTTGTAACACACATAATATATTATAACATGGTATCATAATAATAGCCTTTTTCGTTATCTTACTAACGCATCCGTCCGCATCCAAAACGGAGTTATAACACTCAATTAATTCATTAATCTGTCTTAATCAAGATTTAGATTAACATTTATTCATTGCATGACTATTCAACAACAAGATCCTTAGCCTAGTGGTAAGGCTTGTACCATATCAAGGAGGTCTTGGGTTGGACCCCCATTAGTGACATATTTTAATCGATTGTGCCCAAGAACCAATCGATTGGTTCTTCAAACTTCTTCAAAAATTCATCTTTTAACCACTCCTTTTCCAATTTCAACCCTCCCAATCCATACTAAAACATATATTGTTATGAAATCATGTGATTAACCTCCATAACTTCAACAACAAAACACATAAGCATCAAACACTCAAGGATCACAACTTCAACAACAACAACATGATATCAACACATAGCATGGATGAGGAGTATGAACACAACAAGTTCATCACAAATTAACACAAATCCTAACGCCCCAAATATAGGTTATTTTCCCCCAAATGCTAAATCTATCTAAGAACTCACCTTGTAGAAGAAGAAGATGAAGTTTGGTGAAGGTGAGAGTGAAGATGACATGATGATGGTGGTGAAGATGATGATTCTCCATGGTTTTTTCTTCTTTTCCTCCATGCTCTTCTTTCCTCTTTCTCTCTTCTTCTTTCTTCTCTTCCTTTTCTTTTTCCTTTCTGATATCTCTCACTCTCTCTTACCTACTTCTTCTTATCCTTTTCTTCTTCTTTCAACCCCCACCACACAAAAAATATATATAATATATATAATATCAAGTAGTAATATAAAATATCCCAATTGATATTTTATCTTCCAGCACCAATTGACCAAAAATTAATATTATCAGAAATGTCCTCTCTTGTATTTATTAATATTGGTCTGTCTCTTTTATTAATAATTAATCTCTTCAGAGTTTCAATGGTTACTCTATTCTTCCCATTTTACAACATTTAAAGCACATTGGAGCTCTAACTGTTCCAACTGACAAAAGATAGCGTACATAGGAACTCAATTGGTCTCAACTGACAACTAATTGAGCATTTAAGGTAATATGGGATATTACATCTACCATACAAAGAAAAATGTTCAGCAATGAGAATATCACACAAGGCTAGATTATCAATAATTAATTTCATATAAATTAATACTTATTTATAATGATATTGTACTTAATTTTACCCAAACAGTTGAGACTTATTTAGTAGACATTTTTATTTAGTTTTCAATTCAAATTTTATATAAGAAATTCTCTAATTTATATTACTAAATATTTGATGTGTGACAAAACATTAGTTTCTTTTTTGTGTTATAATTAGAGTAGAAATCAATACTATAATCAAAATGCAAATAAAATAATTAGCATATATATAATATTATACATTTAGAGAAATGATCAAAAACATAATATTATGTGGTTAGAGAATACATAATGTAATTATAAACTAAATTGGAGTGGTACTACACTTAGTCATAGCCAACTGGTCGAGACTTAAGGAAGTACAACATTCAAATTTGCTCACACACTCTATTTATATATGTCACCACTAACTCATTTTCTTAATTCTTCGATGCGGTATTATAACTCAACATCTTATTTCTGCTATTAACTAATATAGTGTTACTTTCTTGACATATACCATATAAAGAAAAATTGTAAAACATATGATACTAAGTGATTTGAGAATTGAGTAATGAGAATATTTTATGAGGCTGGATAATAAATATATAAATTTAAATAAGTTTTAAACTATTTAAAATGGTATATAAAGACAGATAACTCATAATCTACTTTAAATGGTACAACACATAGCCTTAACAACGAGTTTGAGATATAAGGTAGTACTATTTTTATTGTAGACTTTATAAACGTAAATCCCAAATTTATATTCTTAACTCCTCAGTGTGAGACTACTATTTAACTTCTTTTTATAAATGTAAATCTCAAATTTATATTCTTAACTCCTTAGTGTGAGACTACTATTTAGCTTCTTTTTATTTTGGTGTCATCAGTAGATTAATCAATTGTATAATTCTTAATAGATGTAGATCAATTATCATACACGTAATATATTGTATTTAGTGCAATTACCAGACACAAGATTTCACCAAACACATGATATCATGAGGTTAAAGTATATAAAAATTAATATCAAACGACTTTTGAGCACTACGCCAAAAACTGGAATAGACAGCGCACCTTAGAGGGCGCTTTATTACAAAAGCGCTCTCTAAAGTGAAGCGAAAAAATAAGGAGCAATAGACAGCGCACTTTAGAGGGCGCTTTTGTAATAAAGCGTCCTCTAAGGTGAAGCGAAAAAATAAGGAGGAGATAGAGGGACAACAATACATGGCGCTTTTTAGAAAGCGCCCTCTAAGGTTACCCTTAGATGGCGCTTTTAGAAAAGCGTTGTTATAAGTCCATGTGCATTTCTAGTTTATAAAGCGCTTCTGGAAAGCCTTAGAGAGCGCTTTCATAAGCGCCCTCTTAGGCCCCCTTTAGAGGGTGCTTTTTTTCCACAAGCGCCCTCTAAGGTCCCCTTTAGTAAACATTAAAATTATAACATACTGCGCATTTTGTTATTTCACTCTCTGTTATTTTCGTTCTTTTTCACGTTAGGGTTCTCGCTGCTACGATTTTCGCTACTTCTAAGGCGTTCTCCTTCCACCTCTGTTAGATCTACGACGTTTCCTCCGTCTACCAATCAAAGGTACACGATGCAGCTTATGAGTGTATTTATTCTAGCATACATTATTACTTGCACTATTGCTTTGTTTTAGCTTTGCCCCATTTCAGTTTTATGTTATTGTTGTCTTTGCTACGTTTGTTTCGACGTGTAAAGTTTCAATATTCATAGTCATTTAAATAATTTGGGTTTATTAGGCAATTGACGGTTGGTTTTTAAATTGCTGAATTTGATATCGCTATGAATCACATTCAAAGACTGTTGTTAGGGTTCGGTTATGGTTGCATTATAGAGACATTAGAAACCTTTGATTTCGCGGCTTAGATTGTAGTTTAACAACATTTTGTAAAACCCTAAAAAAGTTTCAAATTTTTGACTATTCAGGCAGCAATATCTAAAACACCTTCTACCAATCAAAGGTACATTATGCAGCTTATGAGTGTATTTATTCTAGCATACATAGCGTAGCTAGTAACTTAAGAAGTTTAGGTATGGATGTTATTTGATAGAGTAAATGGAGACATGAATGCCCTGCACAGAGACTAACTCAATAAAGCGAAATTGTTTTGTCTCATCCCATTTTTGGTTTCTCTTCTGAAATTGTTTTTTGTTTATTCTAATTAGTAATGGATAATACATGGATGTCTTCCAATCGATTATCGAGAGAGTACGAGAATGGGGTATCAGAATTCGTTAAGTTTGCCGTTGCGCACGCCGAAGACCCCAGTAGAATGATATGTCCTTGCTTGGGTTGTTGTTATGGGAAACGGGTTGACGCAGTTCAGTTGACATCGCATCTAATGAGGCATGGAATTGATCGAAGTTATACATGTTGGAATTTGCATGGTGAGAAAAGTAACGAGAATGTTGAACCGGGGGATAGTACAATCTATGCCTCAAACTATAGTGGCGCAGATACATACGATTGTGATCGAGTTGAAGAGATTGCAGAAGCACTTGAAGGAGATCTTAAGGATTGTCCCGAAATGTTTGAGAGGTTGGTAAGTGATGCAGAGAAACCTTTGTATGATGGTTGCACTAAATTCACAAGATTGTCTGCGGTATTAAAGTTGTACAACTTAAAGGCGGGCAATGGATGGTCGGATAAAAGTTTCACAGAGTTATTAGCCCTTTTGAAAGATATGCTTCCTGAGGATAATGTTCTTCCCAATCGAACATATGAGACCAAAAAGATGTTGTGCTCTATTGGCATGAGCTATGATAAGATACATGCATGTCCAAACGATTGCGTTTTGTTTCGAAATGAGTATGCATCGTTAAATGAGTGTCCTAAATGCGGTGTCTCGCAATATAAGAACAATTTGTCTCCAGCAAAAGTCTTGTGGTATTTTCCTGTTATTCCGAGATTTAGACGCATGTTTCGTAGTGAAACCGATTCAAGACACTTGACCTGGTATGCAGATGAAAGAATTATAGATGGAAAGTATCGACATCCGGCAGATTCACCACAGTGGTTGAAAATTGATAATGATTATCCTGAATTTGGAGAAGAATCAAGAAACCTTCGCTTGGCATTATCTACTGATGGAATGAACCCACACGGTATCCAGAGTATCTCACACAGTACATGGCCTGTGATTATTATGATTTATAACCTACCTCCATGGCTATGTATGAAGCGTAAGTACATGATGTTGTCTATGTTGATTTCTGGACCTAAACAACCAGGGAATGACATAGACGTGTACTTGAAGCCCTTAATCGAAGATTTAAAGATTTTGTGGGAGACTGGTGTGGAGGTTTATGATGGATATAGGAAAGAAAGTTTCAACTTGAGGGCGATGTTGTTTGGCACAATTAATGATTTTCCAGCATACGGAAATCTATCAGGGTATAGCATAAAAGGTCAATGTGCGTGTCCTATTTGTGAAGATAAAACAGATTGGAAGCGCTTGGAGTTTGGTCAGAAGAATGTATTTCTCGGTCATCGGAGATTCTTAAATTCAAATCATCACTACTGTGGATGGAGAAAGGCATTCAATGGAGAGATAGAACAAGGCAGAGCTCCACCTATATTTGGTTGCAAGTGGGTTGAAAATAATAACGGCATTCGAATGGATAAGTCAGGATTTTTGCAAGTAGATCTTAATAGGGTGGGATACAAAGATGAGTCTTTTATTCTAGCCTCTCAAGCTAGACAAGTGTTCTATGTCAATGATCCGAAAAGTACGAAATGGTCTATAGTTCTTTTTTCCAACAAAGTAATTGATGAAAACACTGGAGATCAAGGTGATATTGATGTTGAGATTGAATCGTTTACCAGAAATGATCAAGATGAGAATATTATATCAAATGATCCATATATTAGAAATGATCATAATGAGGGTATTTGGATCAATCCAACCGTCTGTGTTGTTAAGAGACATGTAGAACATATTCCAACCAAGAAAAGAAAGAGAACTTAGTGAAAAAGGTACAGGTCAAATGATTTTAATTGTTTTCTTTATTACAGGTAAAATGGCTTTTATGATTTTAATTGTTTTTATATTTGTCATCTGATTTTAATTGTTTTCTTTATTACAGGTAAAATGGCTATTATGAAGTCAATCATTCGTGCAAGGGGCAAGGGATACTTGAAAGTATCAATTGATATTTGTTTAGATGGAGATGTTCCATTGTCGTCAAGCCTCATTCGCGTAGATGATGATGCTGGATATTTGAAAGTATCCCTCTACGATAATGGAACATGTCCATCTTAACAAATATCAATTCTATCTTCAAAAGATAAGGGACCAAAAATATAAGGGGATTACGCAACAAATCGAGTCAGTTGCATAAAAAAAAAAGGTATAAACACAATTATATGATATTTATGCATAGAAAATGTTAATTCTTGATCTTATACTTCACCTAACTAATTTTATGATATTTTAGGTTCATGCTATTGATATTGAACAAAAAGAGGTTGTTGCTAAGAAGACTGCGGCTAGCAAAAAAAACATACATCTCAGAGATGCTTTTGCTACTAAGTTTTATTTCTTTTTAAGTTATGAATTGGTTGTATATTTAGAATCTTTAGAAGTTAAACGATTATATATCAGTGGATTGTTGTATATGTATGGATTGTTGTATATAAGGCTTGTTGAATGCAATGTGTGAAAAAGGGCTTCAAATTATACAGTTTTGGGTGTACTGCTTCAATATACAGGTTGTCTAAAATAAATAAATAAATATAGCGCTTTTTAAAAAAAAAATTTAAATAACCACCCACTTTAGAGGGCGCTTCCCAAAATAAGCGCCCTCTAAACCCTTTAAATTTCCACTTTAGAGGGCGCTTTCCAGTAAAAGCGCCCTCTAAACCCTTAAAAGTTTCCACTTTAGAGGGCGCTTTCCAGTAAAAGCGCCCTCTAAACCCTTAAAAGTTTCCACTTTAGAGGGCGCTTTCTTTAAAAAGCGCCCTCTAAAGTGAACCTTAAATGGCTTAAAGAGCCACTTTAGAGAGCGCTTTCACCAGGGAAAAAAGCGATGTCTTTACCTATGCCAGCGCCAGATTCGAGGGCGCTTTAAAGCGCTGTTATAGGCCAAAAAAAGCGCCCTCTTTTCCCTTATTTGGCGTAGTGGAGTCGTACAACACTTTGCCTTAGCCTAGTGATCGTGATATAAGTTAGTACAAAATATAATATATCTCACACACATTATTTATATCCATTATTCAATCATGTTTTTTCTTAATTTTTAGACGTGGGATTATAATTCAACATCTTATTATTGGTATTCAATAATACAATAATACTTCGTAGACATCTACCACATAAAGAAAAATTGCCAAGCATATGACATTATGTGATTGGATCATTGAGCAATGAGAATATCATACGTCGCTATATCTAATATCATATAAGTTTAAAATTATTTATAATAATAGTGCACTTAATCTTATCCAAACACCTGAGACTTCATTTAATACAAATTTTTACTTATTTTCTAATGCAAAATTTATATATGAAATTCTCTAATTTATATTACTAAATCTTTGATGTGTGACTAACATTAGTTTCTTAATTATCAATAGATTATTTAATAGTATAAATAAGTTTGTCATGAGTAATGAGAATATTTTATGAGGTTGTATAGTTAATATATAAATTTAGATAATTTTTAACTATTTAGAATGGTATATAAAGACAGTTAAATTTTAAGCTACTTTAAATGGTACAACACATATACTTAACAATGAGTTTGAGATATAAGGTATTATTATTTTTATTGCAAAATTTATATATGTATATCCCAAATTTATATTCTTAACTCCTCAGTGTGAGACTACTATTTAGATTCTTTTTATTTTGGTGTCATCGGTTGATTATTCAATTGTATAATTCCTAAAAAATGTAGAGCAATTAACATACACATGATATATTGTGTTTAATGCAATTACCAAACACAAGATATTACAAAACACATCATATCATGAGGTTAAAGTATATAAAAATTAATATTAAACTACTTTTCAGTAGTACAACACTTAGTCTTAGCCAACTGATCATGGCATAAGACAACACAAAATATAATTATCTCACACACTATATTTATATCCATTATTCAGTCATGTATTTTCTTAATTTTATTTATGTGAGATTATAATTCAACATCCCATTATTCGTATTCAATATACAATAATACTTTGTAGACATCTACCATACAAAGAAAAATATTCAGCAATGAGAATATCACACCAGGCTAGATTATCAATATTTAATTTCATATAAATTAGAAATTATTTATAACGATATTGTACTTTATTTTACCGATATAGTTGAGATTTAATATAGTAGACATTTTTATTTAGTTTTCTATGCAAATTTTATATAAGAAATTCTCTAATTTATATGACTAAATATTTGATATGTGACAAAACATTAGTTTCTTTTTAGTGTTATTAGTAGATTATTATAGTAGAAATAAATTACTATAATCAAAATACAAATAATATAACTAGCATATATATAATATTATACATTTAGAGAAATGATCAAACACATAATATTACGTGGTTAGAGTATACAAAATGTAAGTATAAACTAAATTGGAGTGGTGCTACACTTAGTCTTACTCAACTGGTCGAGACTTAAGGAAATACAAAATTTAAATTTGCTCACACACTCTATTTATATATGTCACCACTCACTTATTTTCTTAATTCTTCGATGTTGTATTATAACTCAACATCTTATTTTTGCTATTAACTAATATAGTGTTACTTTCTTGACATCTATCATATAAAGAAAAATTGTAAAACATATGATATTAAGTGATTTCAGAATTGAGTAATGAGAATATTTAATGAGGCTGGATAATAAATATATAAATTTAGATAAGTTTTAAACTATTTAAAGTGGTATATAAAGACAGATAAATCATAATCTACTTTAAATGGTACAACACATACTCTTAACAACGAGTTTGAGATATAAGGTAGTATTATTTTTATTGTAGAATTTATAAACGTAAATCCCAAATTTATGTTCTTAACTCCTCATTGTGAGACTACTATTTAGATTCTTTTTATAAACGTAAATCTCAAATTTATATTCTTAACTCCTCAGTGTGAGACTACTATTTAGCCTCTTTTTATTTTGGTGACATCTGTAGATTATTCAATTGTATAATTCTTAATAGATGTAGATCAAATATCATACACGTAATATATTGTGTTTAGTGTAATTACCAGACACAAGATATTACCAAACACATGATATCATGAGGTTAAAGTATATAAAAAATAATATTAAACTACTTTTTAGTAGTACAAACATTTAGTGTTAGCCTAGTGATCATGATATAAGTTAGTACAAAATATAATTTATCTCACACACCCTATTTATATCCATTATTAAATCATTTTTTTTCTTAATTTTTTGACGTGGGATTATAATGCAACATCTTATTACTGGTATTCAACTATACAATAATACTTCGTCAACAACTACCACACAAAGAAAAATTGCCAAGCATATGATGTTATGTGATTGGATCATTGAGCAATGAGAATATCATACGTGGCTATAGCTAATATCATATAAGTTTAAAATTATTTATAATAATAGTGCACTTCATCTTAACCAAACGCCTGAGACTTAATTTAGTACAAATTTTTACTTATTTTTTAATGCCAAATTTATATATGAAATTTCTCTAATTTATATTAGGATATCTTTGATGTGTGCCTAAACATTAGTTTCTTTTTATCAATAAATTATTTAATAGTAGATATAAATTTGTTATGAGTAATGAGAATATTTTATGAGGCTGTATAATAAATATATAAATTTAGATAAGTTATAAACTATTTAAAATGGTATATAAAGACAGTTAAATTTTAATCGACTTTAGATGGTAGAACACATATACTTAACAACGAGTTTGAGATATAAGGTATTATTATTTTTATTGCATATATAACATAATTTATATATGTATATCCCAAATTTATATTCTTAATTCCTCAGTGTGAGACTACTATTTAGCTTCTTTTTATTTTGGTGTCATCGGTAGATTATTCAATTGTATAATTCTTAATAGATGTAGAGCAATTATCATACACGTAATATATTGTGTTTAGTGCAATTACCAAACACAAGATATTACCAAACACATGATATCATGAGGTTAAAGTATATATAAATTAATATTAAATTACTTTTCAGTAGTACAACACTTAGTCTTGGCCAACTGATCATGGCTTAAGATATGAAAATATATAATTATCTCACACACTATATTTATATCCATTATTCATCTTAATTTCTTTATGTGAGATTATAATTCAACAACATCTTATTATTCGTATTCAATATAAAATAATACTTTGTAGACATCTACCATACAAAGAAAAATCGTCAAGCATATGATATTATATGATTAGAGCATTGAGCAGCAATGAGAATATCACACAAGGCTAGATTATATATATTTAATTTCATATAAATTAAAAATTATTTCTAATGATACTGTGCTTAATTTTAACCAAACACTTGAGACTTATGTATTAGACATTTTTATATAAGAAATTCTCTAATTTATATTACTAACTATTTGATGTGTGGCAAAACATTAGTTTCATTTTTGTGTTATCGGTAGATTATTATAGTTGAAATAAATTTCTATAATCAAAATACAAATAAAATAATTAGCATATATATAATATTATACATTTAGAGAAATTATCAAACACATAATATTATGTGGTTAGAGTATACAAAATATAATTATAAACTAAGTTGGAGTGGTACTACACTTAGTCTTAGTCAAATGGTCGAGACTTAAGGTAGTACAAAATTTAAATTTGCTCACACACTCTATTTATGTAACAACCCGTATAATATATATCGAGAATAATATCATACAAGTGTTAAATTTTGGTACTGTCACAACATAAGTGCCTAATGGCATCAACATATATACATGTCCAAACTAAAAACATCAATGGAACATGTTATACAATAATGCCTAAACAATAAAATCTAAGAACTATATGCACTATCTTCATTGCACACCACTCCACAGCGGAAGATCATAATGAACAGCAACCCTTGAAACATCCATAACGGTTTCTCAAGATTCAACCTGTAAGGATACTTGAAAAATAACAACAATAATGGGATGAGATAATAATCTCAGTGAGTTCTCCTATCCTATGGGTCCACTCGGCTCTACATGGTTTTCTAATCAATATTCAACTCATATCCAACTCAAGTCAACAAGGGAACGAAGACCTGAGCGATGGGGAAACTATCTCGCAATTGTATGGCAACATGCACCTGAGTTCTCATAACTCAACCACGATCATTATTCAGATCACGACGCATCAATTCCCGGACGGACTTACGTCTAAGCCAGACCCTGTTCCTGCATGCTCGTATGATTCGACTTTCGGGGTGGATATCGGGTCCTCTATGAGGCTTAATCCCCAGTTCAAGCGACTGTCACCCGTATGGGACTCTAACCCACCTAGGGTATCTTTCACCGTATGGGACTCTAACCCACATAGGTGTCCACCTTTCCCCCATGTCCGCCATGGTTGGGGCTCAAACCCAATTGAGGCTCGAATCATTGGTCCCATATCCCAATGCTTACTCATCTAAGCATACCAATAGAGATGTATACCATCACAGAAAAACACACATTCTGAATACATGATCGGTTCCATAATCATTGGTTCCACGAACCATAACAAAATTCGGTTCCACAAATCATTGGTTCCATGAACCATAACAAAATTCATTAATCACAGGTGACTTCATTCACCATATTACACAAATAATAACATGGCATGTTCCATACAATGCGCCTCATTCTCAATCATGGCAACAATTCGTCCACGACCTCACATAAGCGTCGTACGAATGAATACCATATTCTCATACATGTATCTCACATGTTCCATAACCTAGATTATCTTTCTAAGTTATTAATCAAGTTATTCTCCTAGGTTTCCTCACTCATCTTTGTAAGGTTTTTAATCATATTATTTCACCTTCCACATAATAACAATATTTAATTTTCATCATAATAAAATTCATGGCATTTATAAATCACATAATATTTTATAACATGGAACAATAATAATAGCCCTTTACGTTATCTTTCTAACGCATTTGTCCGTAAGGCATGTAAAGTTTCAAGGAGGTCCTGGGTTTGAACCCCACTGGTGGGCATGTACAGTTTTAAGTAGTATCATAAAATATCTCAATTGGTATTTTATCTTCCAGCACCAATTGACCAATTATTAATGTTACCAAAAATGTCCTCTCTTGTAATTATTAATATTGGTCTGTCTCTTTTATTAATAATTAATCTCTTTAGATTTCACTGGTTACTATATTGGTCCCAATTTCCATTAATTCTCAGTAACTTCTTTCCTTAAATAACTCCTCTTTTATTTTCCTTTCCATCTACCATTTTTACCTACCATTTTCACATAACATGATTTTTCAACAACAACCAACATGATATCAACACATAGCATGGATAGGGAGTATGAAGACAACAAGTTCATCACAATTTACACAAACCCTAACCCCACAAATATAGACTATTTTCCCCCAAATGCTAAAACTATCTAAGAACTCACCTAGTAGAAGAAGAAGATGAAGTTGGTGATGATGAAGATGAGATGATGGTGTTGATGAACATGCTCTTCATGAGCTTTCCATCTTCTTTCTCTTTTCTTCTTCTTCTCTTCTTCCTCTTCCTCTTTCTTCTTTCCTTCTCTTTCTCTTCTTTTCCCTTTCTGATATCTCTCATTCTCTCTTACCTACTTCTTCTTATCTCTTTTCCTTTCTCTTTTCTTTTCCACTACACATATACTATATAATATATATAAGTGATATATAATATTAAGTAGTATCATAAAATATCTCAATTGGTATTTTATCTTCCAGCACCAATTGACCAATTATTATTGTTATCAAAAATGTCCTCTCTTGTAATTATTAATATTGGTCTGTCTCTTTTATTAATAATTAATCTCTTTAGATTTCACTGGTTACTCTATTGGTCCTAATTGACAGTATTTAGAGCACATAGGAGCTCTAATTGTTACAACTAACAAAAGATATAGTACACAGGAATTCAATTGATCTCAACTGACAACTAATTGAGCATTTAAGGGAATATGGGATATTACATTCTCCCCCCCCCCCTTAAATTGAAATTCTCCCCCGAATTTCCTTCACTCAACAAACAAACGATCCTTGTATCAATGTCTTAAACCAACACTTGACCTCTCTTCGATTCCAAACCTCTGACATACTCATTCTTCTAACTTGTCCTTGCTGACAATTTTCCTTCTTTCATGAACTCTCGAAACTTCTTGATTTCCATCACAATCTCATTCTGATATTAGATTAACATTTAAACTTGCTTCCACTTAATTCCTCTTATATACCGCTCAACATCAGTGGGTCACTTTCTTCCCGGAAACCACGACTTCCCTTCCTTGCACTAAGTTACACAAAACATAATTACAACATCTTATCTTGACTTGGTTAATCAATACTCATTAATTCTTCATAAGAAAAATTTATTGATTCCCTGACCACAAACAACATTGACTACTCTGCTCTTGTTATTCCTTCAACAAATGCAACAACTTTGTAATCCATTTATTGATAATCTCATAAACTTCACTTGATCTGTTACGGTATGCTACAAGCCCTTACTCCTACTACTTCCCTTCTCTCGTACTACTCCAATAAGATAGAACCATTAGCATGAGATTGTCTTACTCTCATCCTTACCTCCATTATTACAAGTAACTATCTCCCTGATCCCCATAGACTTGATTGAGCTCTTTCATCCATCACCCTCCATTGTGATACTCTGATTCCAATAGTGGAACACTTGGGGTTCCTAGGCACTACTGTTTAGCTAACAATCTTCAAAGAAACACACTTACCCTCAGAGTGCCTACTGTCCAAAATGGTACTAGAACCTTACCGACTTCCATTAGTAGAATAACTTCCTTGATGACTCACAAAAGTGTAGAATAAAACCAACACTCTTCAGAAGATAGGTATCCAGGAGTTACATTGATACAACCATAAAACATATAACATCCCAATTTATCATGTGTTTGATGCAGCTAAACCAAATTAGTTTGACAACATCTGGTTCTGGTTACTATATTCCATATCAAATCCTCTCATAGGGTTTTGATTCAGTCAATATTTCTCCCGACACATGATCTCGACCAAGACAACGTAACACCATCAAGGAACTTTAAATCATCAACAAAACACCACTTCTAAGGAACTTAAGTAATCTAGAACGTAACTATGAGTGTCCATACACCGCATAGAGTCATACAAAATACTTCACTCATATCTAGAGATGACATCTCACTTCGTATCCAAAATCATTGATCTCAATCGTCTTGTCCCGTCTTCCATGATCTTAGCTCATGCTCTTACTAACATACCATCCGAGTTACATGTTTAACTTTAGGAATAACTGATTCTCGTTCCTCCTGGGAAGTATAACTCATGAATCCCTCCAATACGGCAAAGTATCATCGTACACATCCATCACCATTCTCAGGGAGTCTACATCTAAGGCTATGAATCCGAATGAATTAATCAATTTCATACCATGACCAACCAATTCACACCTTACCAATATATACCATATATCTAACTAATCTCTTCCAAATCACCACTTAGTAGGTCTCTTCCAAGTCTGTTCCGTATAGTTATTCAATAGTGGTACTTCCCAGACTTACTTAAATTGAGCATGGTCTACCCGGTTGGTTTTCCCACACGTCTAACTTCCATAATATCTCTACAGATGACCGACTACGCACTACACCTTCAGAAATCCCAATTTCAAAACTACCAATCTGACTTATGGTAACTTGTAACTCCATCCTCAATTTGTACATCCACAACGGTACACTTATGACATTTAAGACATCCTTAGCTCCAACACGGTGTGAATGTTTATACTCCGCGATTAACCAATCAACCAAATACTTCTCAAGAAGATAAATAACAACCAGACTTCCAATAAGCCAATATTACTCTTTCAATCCAAATAAAATGCACTTAAGATGAACCTTATCATTGCCACACTCTTATGATTGGAATTTTCTTCTAAACCAATACCTACTACACCCCTTCATCATACCGGGGTTACTTGTCTCTATAACTTCCCACGAATAATCCTCATTGCCTCCCAATAAACTCTTGCAACATAAAATATTCCACATTCTACACTTAGTCCATATGCTCCAGCTTAGCTTATCATTCATTGTCTATCATCAACTCAACTTCTTAGAATACAAGACTCACTACTCAATAAAATGTGTGTTACTTCACATCCATCTCAAGACAAGGAATCCATTACACTTACTTTGACCATAATGCTGCTATCACATACTTCTCTTGATACCAAGGTTTAACTTCCTTTATTCCACTACATACTCTAGAAATCCTCGATGTGAACAATCATCAACTACACGCCCATAACTTCATCTTAATGAATCTTAATGGTCCCATTGTGCCTTTATCTAAAATGTACCCCATTACAAAAGTTGTATTGCAACATCCACACTACTTCCACACTCGGAGTTCACTTGTCTTCCCATGGTAATTCTCCTAGTTCCAAGTACAAAACCATTCTACTAGAAGTCCTTAAATCCAACTTAATTGCTCTTGTCCTCAACCAGTTCTCATACAACCAAAACCCATTGAAGCTTCCATTACTATATAATGTGCGTTATCTGTCTCCAACACAAACTCTTATAATTGATCTTTAGGTAACTCATCATTCCATAATGGTCTCTTACTAACACTGAACCGCTGACGAGCTATCTCAAATCCAATTTCCCTTCTAAAACTGAACATACTTGGTTTATCTTCTATCCTCCATTGGTTCATACATGTTTCACTTGGAATAGGCAACCATGTCCTCGAGTCTCTCCTTAGACTTCACCACTACCTTAGGCTCCCAACAAAACTGAACGTCCTTATCCCTTAAGCCTTTAACCACTTGCAAGATACAATTCCATATATATATATATATATATATACTCCATGAAGTTTTTCTCGTTCTTCCAAAATATTTTAGTGGCCTTAGAAACTGAAACACTAATACACTATCTCACTTCCACACCTTATGACTTATGCGTAACATAACCATCCTTTCTCCTTTACCATACGGAATTACTCACCATACTATTCCATATTAGTGAGTGTATCTTATTCCACTAGCAAATTCACTCATCCCTCTAAATTCTGACAAACTCATCCGATAGAATTCCCCAATTTCTCAACTCCGTTAACACTGCAGAACCGCTTGAACGATACACTACTCTTCAATTCCATAATACCCAAATCACAACGCCTCTGAAACTTCAACTGGGCCATCTAGTTCTCCTTACTTTCTAACTCTTGGCTTGAGCCTACTCTCAAAGCACAAGTTCAACCCACACTTCGGAGTCCTCGTGGTCGCTCAACCATGATCCTACCTACCATGCACATAGCATTAGGTTGATTAGGCCCAATACTATATACAGTGATATTAAGAATCATGTTGGCTAAACACACATATGAGGCAGGAATAGATTTACTTATGATGTTTCAAGGCTAGGTCGAGAATCGACCTACTCTGATACCAAATGTAACAACCCGTATAATATATATCTAGAATAATATCATACAAGTGTTAAATGTTGGTACTGTCACAACATAAGTGCCTAATGGCATCAATATATATACATGTCCAAACTAAAAACATCAATGGAACATGTTATACAATAATTCCTAAACAATAAAATCTAAGAACTATGTGCAATATCTTCATTGCACACCACTCCACAGCGGAAGATCATAATGAACAGCAACCCTTGAAACATCCATAACGGTTTCTCAAGATTCAACCTGTAAGGATACCTGAAAAATAACAACAATAATGGGATGAGATAATAATCTCAGTGAGTTCTTCTATCCTATGGGTCCACTCGGCTCTACATGGTTTTCTAATCAATATTCAACTCATATCCAACTCAAGTCAACAAGGGAACGAAGACCTAAGCGATGGGGAAACTATCTCGCAATTGTATGGTAACATGCACCTGAGTTCTCATAACTCAACCACGATCATTATTCAGATCACGATGCATCAATTCCCGGACGGACTTACGTCTAAGCCAGGCCCGGTTCATGCATGCTCGTATGATTCGACTTTCGCGGTGGATATCGGGTCCTCTATGAGGCTTAATCCCCAGTTCAAGCGACCGTCACACGTATGGGACACTAACCCACCTAGGGTATCTTTCACCGTATGGGACTCTAACCCACATAGGTGTCCACCTTTCCCCCATGTCCGCCATGGTTGGGGCTCAAACCCAATTGAGGCTCGAATCATTGGTCCCACATCTCAATGCTTACTCATCTAAGCATATTAATAGAGATGTGTACCATCACAGAAAAACACACATTCCGAATACATGATCGGTTCCATAATCATTGGTTCCACGAACCATAACAAAATTCGATTCCACAAATCATTGGTTCCATGAACCATAACAAAATTCATTAATCACAGGTGACTTCATTCACCACATTACACAAATAATAACATGGCATGTTCCATACAATGTGCCTCATTCTCAATCATGGCAACAATTCGTCCACGATCTCACATAAGCGTCGTACGAATGAATACCGTATTCTCATACATGTATCTCACATGTTCCATAACCTAGATTATCTTTCTAAGTTATTAATCAAGTTATTCTCCTAGGTTTCCTCACTCATCTTTGTAAGGTTTTTAATCATGTTATTTCACTTTCCACATAATAACGATATTTAATTTTCATCATAATAAAATTCATGGCATTTATAAATCACATAATATTTTATAACATGGAACAATAATAATAGCCCTTTACGTTATCTTTCTAACGCATTTGTCCGTATCCAAAACGGAGACATACCACTCAATTAATTCATTAATCTATCTTAATCAAGATTTAGATTAATATTTATTCATTGCATAAGCATTCAACAACAATCTCTCTAGCCTAGTGGTAAGGCATGTACAGTTTCAAGGAGGTCTTGGGTTCGAACCCCATTGGTGACAAATTTTGCACAGTGAATTTTGCTACGCGTTAACCAGAAAGGAGGCTAATAAATTGAATAGAAACCTTCATTATCCTTATTTTCTTTTTTTGAGGGATGAGATCAATTCAGAAGTGCCTTAATTGGATCTTTTATTAAAATAGATTTCTCTTTCTTATTTCGTTATTTGTAGAACAGACAGAATTGAATTGGTCTAATTCATAACCGTTCGATAGATTTTCATCTTCTATATCTTAGGGATATATCAAGAGATAAATAATCGACCCGGTCCTTAGATTTACTTAAGGCTTTCCAGGAGCCATATGAGGTGAAAATCTCATGTATGGTTCTGTAATAGAGATGGGAACAATAATGTTATCACCGACTAGGATTATCTAACAGTTTAAGTACAATTGATATAGTTGATGCGCAATCAAAATATGGTTTTTGGGGTTCGAATTTGTGGCGTCAACCTATGGGTTTCATCGTTTTTCTAATTTCTTCGCTAGCAGAATGTGAAAGATTACCTTTTAATTTACCAGAAGCAGAAGAAGAATTAGTAGCTGGTTATCAAACAGAATATTCAGGTATTCAATTTGGTTTATTTTACGTTGCTTCCTATTTAAACCTTTTAATTTCTTCATTATTTGTAACAGTTCTTTACTTGGGTGGTTCAAATATTTCTATTCCGTACATATTTGTTTCTAAATTTTTTGAAATAAATAAAACATACGGAGTTTTTGGAACTACAAGTGATCTCTTTATTACATTAGCTAAAAGCTAGTTTTTCTTATTCGTTTCTATCATAACAAGATGGTCTTTGCCTAGGCTAAGAATGGATCAATTATTAAATCTTGGATGGAAATTTTTTTTACCGATTTCTGTAGGTAATCTATTATTAACAACTTCGTCTCAATTGTTTTCGCTGTAAAACAAAGATGGATCTTTTATATTCATTACTTGTCTCAAATAAGAGAAAGAAATCAAACAAAACTATACTATTCATATATATTTACGATATGTTCCTTATGGTAACTGAGTTCATGAATTATGGTCAACAAACACTACGAGCTGCAAGGTACATTGGTCAAAGTTTCATGATTATCTTATCTCACGCAAATCGTTTACCTGTAACTATTCAATATCCTTATGAAAAATTAATCACATCAGAACATTTCCGCGGTCGAATCCATTTTGAATTTGATAAATGCATTGCTTGTCAAGTATGTGTTCGTGTATGTCCTATAGATTTACCCGTTGTTGATTGAAAAATGGAAACGGATATTCGAAAGAAACGATTGCTAAATTACAGTATTGATTTCGGAATCTGTATTTTTTGTGGTAACTGTATTGAGTATTGTCCAACAAATTGTTTATCAATGACTGAAGAATATGAACTTTCAACTTATGATCGTCATGAATTGAATTATAATTTCTTTTCCTTAAATAACTCCTCTTTTATTTTCCTTTCCATCTACCATTTTTACCTACCATTTTCACATAACATGATTTTTCAACAACAACCAACATGATATCAACACATAGCATGGATAGGGAGTATGAACACAACAAGTTCATCACAATTTACACAAACCCTAACCCCACAAATATAGATTATTTTCCCCCAAATGATAAACTATCTAAGAACTCACCTAGTAGAAGAAGAAGATGAAGTTGGTGATGATGAAGATGAGATGATGGTGTTGATGAACATGCTCTTCATGAGCTTTCCATCTTCTTTCTCTTTTCTTCTTCTTCTTCTCTTCTTCCTCTTCCTCTTTCTTCTTTCCTTCTCTTTCTCTTCTTTTCCCTTTCTGATATCTCTCACTCTCTCTTACCTACTTCTTCTTATCTCTTTTCCTTTCTTTTTTCTTTTCCCCCACACATATACTATATAATATATATAAGTGATATATAATATTAAGTAGTATCATAAAATATCTCAATTGGTATTTTATCTTCCAGCACCAAATGACCAATTATTAATGTTACCAAAAATATCCTCTCTTGTAATTATTAATATTGGTCTATCTCTTTTATTAATAATTAATCTCTTTAGATTTCACTGGTTACTCTATTGGTTCCAATTGACAGCATTTAGAGCACATAGGAGCTCTAATTGTTACAACTAACAAATGATATAGTACACATGAATTCAATTGATCTCAACTGACAACTAATTGAGCATTTAAGGGAATATGGGATATTACAATTTATATATGTCATCACTCACTTATTTTCTTAATTCCTCGATGCGGTATTATAACTCAACATCTTATTTTTGCTATTAACTAATATAGTTTTACTTTGTTGACATCTACCACATAAAGAAAAATTATCAAACATACGATATTAAGTGATTTGAGCATCGAGTAATGAGAATATTCTATGATGCTGGATAATAACTATATATATTTAGATAAGTTTTAAACTATTTAAAAGGGTATATAAAGATAGATAAATTTTAATCTACTTTAAATGGTACAACACATAGCCTTAATAACGAGTTTGAGATGTAAGGTAGTATTATTTTTATTGCAGAATTTATAAATGTAAACCCCAGATTTCTATTCTTAACTCCTCAGTGTGAGAGTACTATTTATCTTCTTTTTATTTTAGTGTCATCGGTAGATTATTCAATTATATAATTCTTAATAGATGTAGAGCAATTATCATACACGTAATATATTGTGTTTAGTGCAATTACCAAACACAAGATATTACCAAACACGTGATATCATGAGGTTAAAGTATATATAAAAATTAAAATTAAACTACTTTTGAGTCGTACAACACTTAGTCTTAGCATCGTGATCATGATATAAGTTAGTACATAATATAATTTATCTGACACACACTATTTATATCCATTATTCAATCATGTTTTTTCTTAATTTTTTGACGTGGGATTAGAATTCAACATCTTATTATTGGTATTCAATTATATAATAATACTTCGTCGACAGCTACCACACAAAGAAAAATTGCCAAGCATATGATGTTATGTGATTGGATCATTGAGCATTGAGAATATCATACGTGGCTATAGCTAGAATCATATAAGTTTAAAATTATATATAATAATAGTGCACTTAATTTTAACCAAACGCCTGACACTTATTTTAGTACAAATTTTTACTTATTTTTTAATGCAAAATTTATATATGAAATTTCTCTAATTTATATTACGAAATCTTTGATGTGTGCCTAAACATTAGTTTCTTTTTATCAATAGATTATTTAATAGTAGATATAGGTTTGTTATGAGTAATGAGAATATTTTATGAGGCTATATACTAAATATATAAATTTAGATAAGTTATAAACTATCTACTTTAAATGGTACAACACATATACTTAACAACGAGTTTGAGATATAAGATATTATTATTTTTATTGCATAGTTTATATATGTATATCCCAAATTTATATTCTTAACTCCTCAGTGTGAGACTACTATTTAGCTTCTTTTTATTTTGGTGTCATCGGTAGATTATTCAATTGTATAATTTTTAATAGATGTAGAGCAATTATCATACACGTAATATATTGTGTTTAGTGCAATTACCAAACACATGATATCATGAGGTTAAAGTATATATAAATTAATATTAAATTACTTTTCAGTAGTACAACACTTAGTCTTGGCCAACTGATCATGGCTTAAGATAGGACAAAATATAATTATCTCACACACTATATTTATATCCATTATTCAATCATGTATTTTCTTAAATTCTTTATGTGAGATTATAATACTTTGTAGACATCTACCATACAAAGAAAAATCGTCAAGCATATGATATTATATGATTGGAGCATTGAGCAGCAATGAGAATATCACACAAGGCTAGATTATATATATTTAATTTCATATAAATTAAAAATTATTTCTAATGATACTGTACTTAATTTTAACCAAACACTTGAGACTTATGTAGTAGACATTTTTATTTTATTTTCAATGCAAATTTTATATAAGAAATTCTCTAATTTATATTACTAAATATTTGATGTGTGACAAAACATTAGTTTCTTTTTTGTGATATCGGTAGATTATTATAGTTGAAATAAATTTCTATATGAGTAATGTGAATATTCTATGAGGCTGGATAATAACTATATATATTTTGGATAAGTTTTAAACTATTTAAAAGGGTATATAAAGACAGATAAATTTTAATCTACTTTAAATGGTACAACACATAGCCTTAATAACGAGTTTGAGATGTAAGGTATTATTATTTTTATTGCAGAATTTATAAATGTAAATCCCAGATTTATATTCTTAACTCCTCAGTGTGAGAGTACTATTTATCTTCTTTTTATTTTGGTGTCATCGGTAGATTATTCAGTTATATAATTCTTAATAGATGTGGAGCAATTATCATACACGTAATATATTGTGTTTAGTGCAATTACCAAAGACAAGATATTACCAAACACGTGATATCATGAGGTTAAAGTATATATAAAAATTAAAATTAAACTACTTTTGAGTCGTACAACACTTAGTCTTAGCATCGTGATCATGATATAAGTTAGTACATAATATAATTTATCTGACACACACTATTTATATCCATTATTCAATCATGTTTTTTTTAATTTTTTTTGAGTGGGATTACAATTCAACATCTTATTATTGGTATTGAATTATACAATAATACTTCGTCGACAGCTACCACACAAAGAAAATTTGCAAAGCATATGATGTTCGGTGATTAGATCATTGAGCAATGAGAATATCATACGTGGCTATAGCTAATATCATATAAGTTTAAAATTATTTATAATAATAGTGCACTTAATCTTAACCAAACGCCTTAGACTTAATTTAGTATAAATTTTTACTTATTTTTTAATGCAAAATTTATATATGAAATTTCTCTAATTCATATTACTAAATCTTTGATGTGTGCCTAAACATTAGTTTCTTTTTATCAATAGATTATTTAATAGTAGATATAGGTTTGTTATGAGTAATGAGAATATTTTATGAGGCTGTATAATAAATATATAAATTTAGATAAGTTATAAACTATCTAAAATGGTATATAAAGACAGTTAAATTTTAATCTACTTTAAATGGTACAACACATATACTTAACAACGAGTTTGAGATATAAGGTATTATTATTTTTATTGCATAATTTATATATGTATATCCCAAATTTATATTCTTAACTCCTCAGTGTGAGACTACTATTTAGCTTCTTTTTATTTTGGTGTCATCGATGGATTATTCAATTGTATAATTCTTAATAGATGTAGAGCAATTATCATACACGTAATATATTGTGTTTAGTGCAATTACCAAACACAAGATATTACCAAACACAAGATATTACCAAACACATGATATCATGAGGTTAAAGTATATATAAATTAATATTAAATTACTTTTGAGTAGTACAACACTTAGTTTTGGCCAACTGATCCTGGCTTAAGATAGCACAAAATATAATTATCTCACACACTATATTTATATCCATTATTCAATCATGTATTTTCTTAATTTATTTATGTGAGATTATAATTCAACATCTTATTATTCGTATTCAATATAAAATAATACTTTGTAGACATCTACCATACAAAGAAAAATCGTCAAGCATATGATATTATTTGATTGAAGCATTGAGCAGCAATGAGAATATCACACAAGGCTAGATTATATATATTTAATTTCATATAAATTAAAAATTATTTCTAATGATACTGTACTTAATTTTAACCAAACACTTGAGACTTATGTAGTAGACATTTTTATTTAGTTTTCAATGCAATATTTATATAAGAAATTCTCTAATTTATATTACTAAATATTTTATGTGTGACAAAAGATTAGTTTCTTTTTTGTGTTATAGGTAGATTATTATAGTTGAAATAAATTTCTATAATCAAAATACAAATAAAATAATTAGCATATATATAATATTATACATTTAGAGAAATTATCAAACACATAATATTATGTGGTTAGAGTATACAAAATATAATTATAAACTAAGTTGGAGTCGTACTACACTTAGTCTTAGCCAAATGGTCGAGACTTAAGGTAGTACAAAATTTAGCTCACACACTCAATTTATATATATGTCATCACTCACTTATTTTCTTAATTGCTCGATGCGGTATTATAGCTTATCATCTTATTTTTGCTATTAACTAATATAGTTTTACTTTGTTGACATCTACCACATAAAGAAAAATTATCAAACATACGATATTAAGTGATTTGAGCATTGAGTAATGAGAATATTCTATGAGGCTGGATAATAACTATATATATTTAGATAAGTTTTAAACTTTTTAAAAGGGTAATAACGACAGATAAATTTTAATCTACTTTGAATGGTACAACACATAGCCTTAATAACGAGTTTGAGATGTAAGGTAGTATGATTTTTATTGCAGAATTTATAAATGTAAATACCAGATTTATATTCTTAACTCCTCAGTGTTAGAGTACTATTTATCTTCTTTTTATTTTGGTGTCATCGGTAGATTATTCAATTATATAATTCTTAATAGATGTAGAGCAATTATCATACACGTAATATATTGTGTTTAGTGCAATTACCAAAGACAAGATATTACCAAACACGTGATATCATGAGGTTAAATAATGTATAAAAATTAAAATTAAACTACTTTTGAGTCGTACAACACTTAGTCTTAGCCTCGTGATCATGATATAAGTTAGTACAGAATATAATTTATCTCACACACACTATTTATATCCATTATTCAATCATGTTTTTTCTTAATTTTTTGACGTGGGATTACAATTCAACATCTTATTATTGGTATTCATGTATACAATAATACTTCGTCGACAGCTACCACACAAAGAAAAATTGTGAAGCATATGATGTTAGGTGATTGGATCATTGAGCAATGAGAATATCATACGAGGCTATAGCTAATATCATATAAGTTTAAAATTATTTATAATAATAGTACACTTAATCTTAACCAAACGCCTGAGACTTAATTTAGTACAAATTTTTACTTATTTTTTAATGCAAAATTTATATATGAAATTTCACTAATTTATATTTCTAAATCTTTGATGTGCTCCTAAACATTAGTTTCTTTTCATCAATAGATTATTTAATACTAGATATAGGTTTGTTATGAGTAATGAGAATATTTTATGAGGCTGTATAATAAATATATAAATTTAGATAGTTTTTAACTATTTAGAATGGTATATAAAGACAGTTAAATTTTAAGCTACTTTAAATGGTACAACACATATATTTAATAACGAGACTTAAGGTAGTACAAAATTTAAATTTGCTCACACACTCTATTTATATATGTCATCACTCACTTATTTTCTTAATTCCTCGATGCGATATTATAACTCAACATCTTATTTTTGCTATTAACTAATATAGTTTTACTTTGTTGACATCTACCACATAAAGAAATATTATCAAACATACGATATTAAGTGATTTGAGCATTGAGTAATGAGAATATTCTATGATGCTGGATAATAACTATATATATTTAGATAAGTTTTAAACTATTTAAAAGGGTATATAAAGACAGATAAATTTTAATCTACTTTAAATGGTACAACACATAGCCTTACTAACGAGTTTGAGATGTAAGGTAGTATTATTTTTATTGCAGAATTTATAAATGTAAATCCCAAATTTATATTCTTAACTCCTCAGTGTGAGAGTACTATTTATCTTCTTTTTATTTTGGTGTCATCGGTAGATTATTCAATTATATAATTCTTAATCGATGTGGAGCAATTATCATACACGTAATATATTGTGTGTAGTGCAATTACCAAACACAAGATATTACCAAACACGTGATATAATGAGGTTAAAGTATATATAAAAATTAAAATTAAACTACTTTTGAGTCGAGACAACACTTAGTCTTAGCCTCGTGATCATGATATAAGTTAGTACAGAATATAATTTATCTCACACACACTATTTATATCCTTTATTCAATCATGTTTTTTCTTAATTTTTTGACGTGGGATTATAATTCAACATCTTATTATTGGTATTCATGTATACAATAATACTTCGTCGACAGCTACCACACAAAGAAAAATTTCCAAGCATATGATGTTAGGTGATTGGATCATTGAGCAATGAGAATATCATACGTGTCTATAGCTAATATCATATAAGTTTAAAATTATTTATAATAATAGTGCACTTAATCTTAACCAAACGCCTGAGACTTAATTTAGTACAAATTTTTACTTATTTTTAAATGCAAAATTTATATATGAAATTTCTCTAATTTATATTACTAAATCTTTGATGTGTGCCTAAACATTAGTTTCTTTTTATCAATAGATTATTTAATAGTAGATATAGGTTTGTTATGGGTAATGAGAATATTTTATGAGGCTGTATAATAAATATATAAATTTAGATAAGTTATAAACTATCTAAAATGGTATATAAAGACAGTTAAATTTTAATCTACTTTAAATGGTACAACACATATACTTAACAACGAGTTTGAGATATAAGGTATTATTATTTTTATTGCATAATTTATATATGTATATCCCAAATTTATATTCTTAACTCCTCAGTGTGAGACTACTATTTAGCTTCTATTTATTTTGGTGTCATCGGTAGATTATTCAATTGTATAATTCTTAATAGATGTAGAGCAATTACCATACACGTAATATATTGTGTTTAGTGCAATTACCAAACACAAGATATTACCAAACACATGATATCATGAGGTTAAAGTATATATAAATTAATATTAAATTACTTTTCAGTAGTACAACACTTAGTCTTGGCCAACTGATCATGGCTTACGATATCACAAAATATAATTATCTCACACACTATATTTATATCCATTATTCAATCATGTATTTTCTTAATTTCTTTATGTGAGATTACAATTCAACAATATCTTATTATTCATATTCAATATAAAATAATACTTTGTAGACATCTACCATACAAAGAAAAATCGTCAAGCATATGATATTATATGATTGGAGCATTGAGACACAATGAGAATATCACACAAGGCTAGATTATATATATATATTTAATTTCATATAAATTAAAAATTATTTCTAATGATACTGTACTTAATTTTAACCAAACACTTGAGACTTATGTAGTAGACATTTTTATTTTATTTTCAGTGCAAATTTTATATAAGAAATTCTCTAATTTATATTACTAAATATTTGATGTGTGACAAAACATTAGTTTAGTTTTTGTGTTATCGGTAGATTATTATAGTTGAAATAAATTTCTATAATCAAAATACAAATAAAATAATTAGCATATATATAGTATTATACATTTAGAGAAATTATCACACAAATAATATTATGTGGTTAGAGTATATAAAATATAATTATAAACTAAGTAGGAGTGGTACTACACTTAGTCTTAGCCAAATGGTCGAGACTTAAGGTAGTACAAAATTTAAATTTGCTCACACACTCTATTTATATATGTCATCACTCACTTATTTTCTTAATTCCTCGATGCGGTATTATAACTCAACATCTTATTTTTGCTATTAACTAATATAGTTTTACTTTGTTGACATCTACCACATAAAGAAAAATTATCAAACATACGATATTAAGTGATTTGAGCATTGAGTAATGAGAATATTCTATGATGCTGGATAATAACTATATATATTTAGATAAGTTTTAAACTATTTAAAAGGGTATATAAAGACAGATAAATTTTAATCTACTTTAAATGGTACAACACATAGCCTTAATAACGAGTTTGAGATGTAAGGTAGTATTATTTTTATTGCAGAATTTATAAATGTAAATCCCAAATTTATATTCTTAACTCCTCAGTGTGAGAGTACTATTTATCTTCTTTTTATTTTGGTGTCATCGGTAGATTATTCAATTATATAATTCTTAATAGATGTGGAGCAATTATTATACACGTATATATTGTGTTTAGTGCAATTACCCAACACAAGATATTACCAAACACGTGATATCACGAGGTTAAAGTAGATATAAAAATTAAAATTAAACTACTTTTGAGTCGGACAACACTTAGTCTTAGCCTCGTGATCATGATATAAGTTAGTACAGAATATAATTTATATCACACACACTATTTATATCCATTATTCAATCATGTTTTTTCTTAATTTTTTGACGTGGGATTATAATTCAACATCTTATTATTGGTATTCATGTATACAATAATACTTCGTCGACAGCTACCACACAAAGAAAAATTTCCAAGCATATGATGTTAGGTGATTGGATCATTGAGCAATGAGAATATCATACATGTCTATAGCTAATATCATATAAGTTTAAAATTATATATAATAATAGTGCACTTAATCTTAACCAAACGCCTGAGACTTAATTTAGTACAAATTTTTACTTATTTTTAAATGCAAAATTTATATATGAAATTTCTCTAATTTATATTACTAAATCTTTGATGTGTGCCTAAACATTAGTTTCTTTTTATCAATAGATTATTTAATAGTAGATATAGGTTTGTTATGAGTAATGAGAATATTTTATGAGGCTGTATAATAAATATATAAGTTTAGATAAGTTATAAACTATCTAAAATGGTATATAAAGACAGTTAAATTTTAATCTACTTTAAATGGTACAACACATATACTTAACAACGAGTTTGAGATATAAGGTATTATTATTTTTATTGCATAATTTATATATGTATATCCCAAATTTATATTCTTAACTCCTCAGTGTGAGACTACTATTTAGCTTCTATTTATTTTGGTGTCATCGGTAGATTATTCAATTGTATAATTCTTAATAGATGTAGAGCAATTACCATACACGTAATATATTGTGTTTAGTGCAATTACCAAACACAAGATATTACCAAACACATGATATCATGAGGTTAAAGTATATATAAATTAATATTAAATTACTTTTCAGTAGTACAACACTTAGTCTTGGCCAACTGATCATGGCTTAAGATAGCACAAAATATAATTATCTCACAAACTATATTTATATCCATTATTCAATCATGTATTTTCTTAATTTCTTTATGTGAGATTATAATTCAACATCTTATTATTGTATTCAATATAAAATAATACTTTGTAGACATCTACCATACAAAGAAAAATCGTCAAGCATATGATATTATATGATTGGAGCATTGAGCAGCAATGAGAATATCACACAAGGCTAGATTATATATATTTAATTTCATATAAATTAAAAATTATTTCTAATGATACTGTACTTAATTTAACCAAACACTTGAGACTTATGTAGTAGACATTTTTATTTTATTTTCAATGCAAATTTATATAAGAAATTCTCTAATTTATATTACTAAATATTTGATGTGTGACAAAACATTAGTTTCTTTTTTGTGTTATCGGTAGATTATTATAGTTGAAATAAATTTCTATAATCAAACTACAAATAAAATAATTAGCATATATATAATATTATACATTTAGAGAAATTATCAAACACATAATATTATGTGGTTAGAGTATATAAAATATAATTATAAACTAAGTTGGAGTGGTACTACACTTAGTCTTAGCCAAATGGTCGAGACTTAAGGTAGTAAAAATTTAAATTTGCTCACACACTCTATTTATATATGTCATCACTCACTTATTTTCTTAATTCCTCGATGCGGTATTATAACTCAACATCTTATTTTTGCTATTAACTAATATAGTTTTACTTTGTTGACATCTACCACATAAAGAAAAATTATCAAACATACGATATTAAGTGATTTGAGCATTGAGTAATGAGAATATTCTATGATGCTGGATAATAACTATATATATTTAGATAAGTTTTAAACTATTTAAAAGGGTATATAAAGACAGATAAATTTTAATCTACTTTAAATGGTACAACACATAGCCTTAATAACGAGTTTGAGATGTAAGGTAGTATTATTTTTATTGCAAATTTATAAATGTAAATCCCAGATTTATATTCTTAACTCCTCAGTGTGAGAGTACTATTTATCTTCTTTTTATTTTGGTGTCATCGGTAGATTATTCAATTTAATAGATGTAGAACAATTATCATACACGTAATATATTGTGTTTAGTGCAATTACCAAACACAAGATATTACCAAACACGTGATATCATGAGGTTAAAGTATATATAAAAATTAAAATTAAACTACTTTTGAGTCGTACAACACTTAGTCTTAGCCTCGTGATCATGATATAAGTTAGTACATAATATAATTTATCTGACACACACTATTTATATCCATTATTCAATCATGTTTTTTTTAATTTTTTTTGAGTGGGATTACAATTCAACATCTTATTATTGCTATTCAATTATACAATAATACTTCGTCGACAGCTACCACACAAAGAAAAATTGCAAAGCATATGATGTTCGGTGATTGGATCATTGAGCAATGACAATATCATACGTGGCTATAGCTAATATCATATAAGTTTAAAATTATTTATAATAATAGTGCACTTAATCTTAACCAAACGACTTAGACTTAATTTAGTATAAATTTTTATATATGAAATTTCTCTAATTCATATTACTAAATCTTTGATGTGTGCCTAAACATTAGTTTCTTTTTATCAATAGATTATTTAATATTAGATATAGGTTTGTTATGAGTAATGAGAATATTTTATGAGGCTGTATAATAAATATATAAATTTAGATAAGTTATAAACTATCTAAAATGGTATATAAAGACAGTTAAATTTTAATCTACTTTAAATGGTACAACACATATACTTAACAACGAGTTTGAGATATAAGGTATTATTATTTTTATTGCATAATTTATATATGTATATCCCAAATTTATATTCTTAACTCCTCAGTGTGAGACTACTATTTAGCTTCTTTTTATTTTGATGTCATCGGTAGATTATTCAATTGTATAATTCTTAATAGATGTAGAGCAATTATCATACACGTAATATATTGTGTTTAGTGCAATTACCAAACACAAGATATTACCAAACACATGATATCATGAGGTTAAAGTATATATAAATTAATATTAAATTACTTTTCAGTAGTACAACACTTAGTCTTGGCCAACTGGTCATGGCTTAAGATAGGACAAAATATAATTATCTCACACACTATATTTATATCCATTATTCAATCATGTATTTTCTTAAATTCTTTATGTGAGATTATAATTCAACATCTAATTATTCGTATTCAATATAAAATAATACTTTGTAGACATCTACCATACAAAGAAAAATCGTCAAGCATATGATATTATATGATTGGAGCATTGAGCAGCAATGAGAATATCACACAAGGCTAGATTATATATATTTAATTTCATATAAATTAAAAATTATTTCTAATGATACTGTACTTAATTTTAACCAAACACTTGAGACTTATGTAGTAGACATTTTTATTTTATTTTCAATGCAAATTTTATATAAGAAATTCTCTAATTTATATTACTAAATATTTGATGTGTGACAAAACATTAGTTTCTTTTTTGTGTTATCGGTAGATTATTATAGTTGAAATAAATTTCTATAATCAAAATACAAATAAAATAATTAGCATATATATAATATTATACATTAGAGATTATCAAACACATAATATTATGTGGTTAGAGTATATAAAATATAATTATAAACTAAGTTGGAGTGGTACTACACTTAGTCTTAGCCAAATGGTCGAGACTTAAGGTAGTACAAAATTTAAATTTGCTCACACACTCTATTTATATATGTCATCACTCACTTATTTTCTTAATTCCTCGATGCGGTATTATAACTCAAGATCTTATTTTTGCTATTAACTAATATAGTTTTACTTTGTTGACATCTATCACATAAAGAAAAATTATCAAACATACGATATTAAGTGATTTGAGCATTGAGTAATGTGAATATTCTATGAGGCTGGATAATAACTATATATTTTAGATAAGTTTTAAACTATTTAAAAGGGTATATAAAGACAGATAAATTTTAATCTACTTTAAATGGTACAACACATAGCCTTAATAACGAGTTTGAGATGTAAGGTATTATTATTTTTATTGCAGAATTTATAAATGTAAATCCCAGATTTATATTCTTAACTCCTCAGTGTGAGAGTACTATTTATCTTCTTTTTATTTTGGTGTCATCGGTAGATTATTCAATTATATAATTCTTAATAGATGTGGAGCAATTATCATACACGTAATATATTGTGTTTAGTGCAATTACCAAACACAAGATATTACCAAACACGTGATATCATGAGGTTAAAGTATATATAAAAATTAAAATTAAACTACATTTGAGTCGTACAACACTTAGTCTTAGCATCGTGATCATGATATAAGTTAGTACATAATATAATTTATCTGACACACACTATTTATATCCATTATTCAATCATGTTTTTTTTAATTTTTTTTTGAGTGGGATTACAATTCAACATCTTATTATTAGTATTCAATTATACAATAATACTTCGTCGACAGCTACCACACAAAGAAAAATTGCAAAGCATATGATGTTCGGTGATTGGATCATTGAGCAATGAGAATATCATACGTGGCTATAGCTAATATCATATAAGTTTAAAATTATTTATAATAATAGTGCACTTAATCTTAACCAAACGCCTTAGACTTAATTTAGTATAAATTTTTACTTATTTTTTAATGCAAAATTTATATATGAAATTTCTCTAATTCATATTACTAAATCTTTGATGTGTGCCTAAACATTAGTTTCTTTTTATCAATAGATTATTTAACAGTAGATATAGGTTTGTTATGAGTAATGAGAATATTTTATGAGGCTGTATAATAAATATATAAATTTAGATAAGTTATAAACTATCTAAAATGGTATATAAAGGCGGTTAAATTTTAATCTACTTTAAATGGTACAACACATATACAAAACAACGAGTTTGAGATATAAGGTATTATTATTTTTATTGCATAATTTATATATGTATATCCCAAATTTATATTCTTAACTCCTCAGTGTGAGACTACTATTTAGCTTCTTTTATTTTGGTGTCATCGATAGATTATTCAATTGTATAATTCTTAATAGATGTAGAGCAATTATCATACACGTAATATATTGTGTTTAGTGCAATTACCAAACACAAGATATTACCAAACACATGATATCATGAGGTTAAAGTATATATAAATTAATATTAAATTACTTTTAGTAGTACAACACTTAGTCTTGGCCAACTGATCTGGCTTAAGATAGCACAAAATATAATTATCTCACACACTATATTTATATCCATTATTCAATCATGTATTTTCTTAATTTATTTATGTGAGATTATAATTCAACATCTTATTATTCGTATTCAATATAAAATAATACTTTGTAGACATCTACCATACAAAGAAAAATCGTCAAGCATATGATATTATTGATTGGAGCATTGAGCAACAATGAGAATATCACACAAGGCTAGATTATATATAATTAATTTCATATAAATTAAAAATTATTTCTAATGATACTGTACTTAATTTTAACCAAACACTTGAGACTTATGTAGTAGACATTTTTATTTAGTTTTCAATGCAATATTTATATAAGAAATTCTCTAATTTATATTACTAAATATTTGATGTGTGACAAAACATTAGTTTCTTTTTTGTGTTATAGGTAGATTATTATAGTTGAAATAAATTTCTATAATCAAAATACAAATAAAATAATTAGCATATATATAATATTATACATTTAGAGAAATTATCAAACACATAATATTATGTGGTTAGAGTATACAAAATATAATTATAAACTAAGTTGGAGTGGTACTACACTTAGTCTTAGCCAAATGGTCGAGACTTAAGGTAGTACAAAATTTAAATTTGCTCACACACTCAATTTATATATATGTCATCACTCACTTATTTTCTTAATTGCTCGATGCGGTATTATAGTTCATCATCTTATTTTTGCAATTAACTAATATAGTTTTACTTTGTTGACATCTACCACATAAAGAAAAATTATCAAACATATGATATTAAGTGATTTGAGCATTGAGTAATGAGAATATTCTATGAGGCTGGATAATAACTATATATATTTAGATAAGTTTTAAACTATTTAAAAGGGTAATAAAGACAGATAAATTTTAATCTTTTAAATGGTACAACACATAGCCTTAATAACGAGTTTGAGATGTAAGGTAGTATTATTTTTATTGCAGAATTTATAAATGTAAATCCCAGATTTATATTCTTAACTCCTCAGTGTTAGAGTACTATTTATCTTCTTTTTATTTTGGTGTCATCGGTAGATTATTCAATTATATAATTCTTAATAGATGTAGAGCAATTATCATACACGTAATATATTGTGTTTAGTGCAATTACCAAAGACAAGATATTACCAAACACGTGATATCATGAGGTTAAAGAATATATAAAAATTAAAATTAAACTACTTTTGAGTCGTACAACACTTAGTCTTAGCCTCGGGATCATGATATAAGTTAGTACAGAATATAATTTATCTCACACACACTATTTATATCCATTATTCAATCATGTTTTTTCTTAATTTTTTGACGTGGGATTACAATTCAACATCTTATTATTGGTATTCAGTTATACAATAATACTTCGTCGACAGCTACCACACAAAGAAAAATTGTGAAGCATATGATGTTAGGTGATTGGATCATTGAGCAATGAGAATATCATACGAGGCTATAGCTAATATCATATAAGTTTAAAATTATTTATAATAATAGTGCACTTAATCTTAACCAAATGCCTGAGACTTAATTTAGTACAAATTTTACATTATTTTTTAATGCAAAATTTATATATGAAATTTCACTAATTTATATTTCTAAATCTTTGATGTGCTCCTAAACATTAGTTTCTTTTCATCAATAGATTATTTAATACTAGATATAGGTTTGTTATGAGTAATGAGAATATTTTATGAGGCTGTATAATAAATATATAAATTTAGATAATTTTTAACTATTTAGAATGGTATATAAAGACAGTTAAATTTTAAGCTACTTTAAATGGTACAACACATATACTTAACAACGAGTTTGAGATATAAGGTATTATTATTTTTATTGCATAATTTATATATGTATATTCCAAATTTATATTCTTAACTCCTCAGTGTGAGACTACTATTTAGATTCTTTATACTTTGGTGTCATCGGTAGATTATTCAATTGTATAATTCTTACTAGATGTAGAGCAATTATCATACAAGTAATATATTGTGTTTAGTGCAATTACCAAACACAAGATATTACCAAACACATGATATCATGAGGTTAATGTATATATAAATTAATATTAAATTACTTTTCAGTAGTACAACACTTAGTCTTGGCCAACTGATCATGGCTTAAGATAGGACAAAATATAATTATCTCACACACTATATTTATATCCATTATTCATCTTAATTTCTTTATGTGAGATTATAATTCAACAACATCTTATTATTCGTATTCAATATAAAATAATACTTTGTAGACATCTACCATACAAAGAAAAATCGTCAAGCATATGATATTATATGATTGGAGCATTGAGCAGCAATGAGAATATCACACAAGGCTAGCTTATATATATATATTTAATTTCATATAAATTAAAAATTATTTCTAATGATACTGTACTAAATTTTAACCAAACACTTGAGACTTATGTAGTAGACATTTTTATTTTATTTTCAGTGCAAATTTTATATAAGAAATTCTCTAATTTATATTACTAAATATTTGATGTGTGACAAAACATTAGTTTAGTTTTTGTGTTATCGGTAGATTATTATAGTTGAAATAAATTTCTTTAATCAAAATACAAATAAAATAATTAGCATATATAATATTATACATTTAGAGAAATTATCAAACAAATAATATTATGTGGTTAGAGTATATAAAATATAATTATAAATTAAGTTGGAGTGGTACTACACTTAGTCTTAGCCAAATGGTCGAGACTTAAGGTAGTACAAAATTTAAATTTGCTCACACACTCTATTTATATATGTCATCACTCACTTATTTTCTTAATTCCTCGATGCGGTATTATAACTCAACATCTTATTTTTGCTATTAACTAATATAGTTTTACTTTGTTGACATCTACCACATAAAGAAAAATTATCAAACATACGATATTAAGTGATTTGAGCATTGAGTAATGAGAATATTCTATGATGCTGGATAATAACAATATATATTTAGATAAGTTTTAAACTATTTAAAAGGGTATATAAAGACAGATAAATTTTAATCTACTTTAAATGGTACAACACATAGCCTTACTAACGAGTTTGAGATGTAAGGTAGTATTATTTTTATTGCAGAATTTATAAATGTAAATCCCAAATTTATATTCTTAACTCCTCAGTGTGAGAGTACTATTTATCTTCTTTTTATTTTGGTGTCATCGGTAGATTATTCAATTATATAATTTTAATAGATGTGGAGCAATTATCATACACGTAATATATTGTGTTTAGTGCAATTACCAAACACAAGATATTACCAAACACGTGATATCATGAGGTTAAAGTATATATAAAAATTAAAATTAAACTACTTTTGAGTCGGACAACACTTAGTCTTAGCCTCGTGATCATGATATAAGTTAGTACATAATATAATTTATATCACACACACTATTTATATCCTTTATTCAATCATGTTTTTTCTTTATTTTTTGACGTGGGATTATAATTCAACATCTTATTATTGGTATTCATGTATACAATAATACTTCGTCGACAGCTACCACACAAAGAAAAATTTCCAAGCATATGATGTTAGGTGATTGGATCATTGAGCAATGAGAATATCATACATGTCTATAGCTAATATCATATAAGTTTAAAATTATTTATAATAATAGTGCACTTAATCTTAACCAGACGCCTGAGACTTAATTTAGTACAAATTTTTACTTATTTTTAAATGCAAAATTTATATATGAAATTTCTCTAATTCATATTACTAAATCTTTTATGTGTGCCTAAACATTAGTTTCTTTTTATCAATAGATTATTTAATAGTAGATATAGGTTTGTTATGAGTAATGAGAATATTTTATGAGGCTGTATAATAAATATAAATTTAGATAAGTTATAAACTATCTAAAATGGTATATAAAGACAGTTAAATTTTAATCTACTTTAAATGGTACAACACATATACTTAACAACGAGTTTGAGATATAAGGTATTATTATTTTTATTGCATAATTTATATATGTATATCCCAAATTTATATTCTTAACTCCTCAGTGTGAGACTACTATTTAGCTTCTATTTATTTTGGTGTCATCGGTAGATTATTCAATTGTATAATTCTTAATAGATGTAGAGCAATTATCATACACGTAATATATTGTGTTTAGTGCAATTACCAAACACAAGATATTACCAAACACATGATATCATGAGGTTAAAGTATATATAAATTAATATTAAATTACTTTTCAATAGTACAACACTTAGTCTTGGCCAACTGATCATGGCTTAAGATATCACAAAATATAATTATCTCACACACTATATTTATATCCATTATTAAAATCATGTATTTTCTTAAATTCTTTATGTGAGATTATAATTCAACAACATCTTATTATTCGTATTCAATATAAAATAATACTTTGTAGACATCTACCATACAAAGAAAAATCGTCAAGCATATGATATTATATGATTGGAGCATTGAGCAGCAATGACAATATCACACAAGGCTAGATTATATATATTTAATTTCATATAAATTAAAAATTATTTCTAATGATACTGTACTTAATTTTAACCAAACACTTGAGACTTATGTAATAGACATTTTTATTTTATTTTCAATGCAAATTTTATATAAGAAATTCTCTAATTTATATTACTAAATATTTGATGTGTGACAAAACATTAGTTTCTTTTTTGTGTTATCGGTAGATTATTATAGTTGAAATAAATTTCTATAATCAAAATACAAATAAAATAATTAGCGTATATATAATATTATACATTTAGAGATTATCAAACACATAATATTATGTGGTTAGAGTATACACACAAAATATAATTATAAACTAAGTTGGAGTGGTACTACACTTACTCTTAGCCAAATGGTCGAGACTTAAGGTAGTACAAAATTTAAATTTGCTCACACACTCTATTTATATATGTCATCACTGACTTATTTTCTTAATTCTTCAATGCGGTATTATAACTCAAAATCTTATTTTTGCTATTAACTAATATAGTTTTACTTTGTTGACATCTATCACATAAAGAAAAATTATCAAACATACGATATTAAGTGATTTGAGCATTGAGTAATGTGAATATTCTATGAGGCTGGATAATAACTATATATATTTTTGGATAAGTTTTAAACTATTTAAAAGGGTATATAAAGACAGATAAATTTTAATCTACTTTAAATGGTACAACACATAGCCTTAATAACGAGTTTGAGATGTAAGGTATTATTATTTTTATTGCAGAATTTATAAATGTAAATCCCAGATTTATATTCTTAACTCCTCAGTGTGAGAGTACTATTTATCTTCTTTTTATTTTGGTGTCATCGGTAGATTATTCAATTATATAATTCTTAATAGATGTGGAGCAATTATCATACACGTAATATATTGTGTTTAGTGCAATTACCAAAGACAAGATATTACCAAACACGTGATATCATGAGGTTAAAGTATATATAAAAATTAAAATTAAACTTCTTTTGAGTCGTACAACACTTAGTCTTAGCATCGTGATCATGATATAAGTTAGTACATAATATAATTTATCTGACACACACTATTTATATCCATTATTCAATCATGTTTTTTTTAATTTTTTTTGAGTGGGATTACAATTCAACATCTTATTATTGGTATTCAATTATACAATAATACTTCGTCGACAACAGCTACCACACAAAGAAAAATTGCAAAGCATATGATGTTCGGTGATTGGATCATTGAGCAATGAGAATATCATACGTGGCTATAGCTAATATCATATAAGTTTAAAATTATTTATAATAATAGTGCACTTAATCTTAACCAAACGCCTCAGACTTAATTTAGTATAAATTTTTACTTATTTTTTAATGCAAAATTTATATATGAAATTTCTCTAATTTATATTACTAAATCTTTGATGTGTGCCTAAACATTAGTTTCTTTTTATCAATAGATTATTTAATAGTAGATATAGGTTTGTTATGAGTAATGAGAATATTTTATGAGGCTGTATAATAAATATATAAATTTAGATAAGTTATAAACTATCTAAAATGGTATATAAAGACAGTTAAATTTTAATCTACTTTAAATGGTACAACACATATACTAAACACGAGTTTGAGATATAAGGTATTATTATTTTTATTGCATAATTTATATATGTATATCCCAAATTTATATTCTTAACTCCTCAGTGTGAGACTACTATTTAGCTTCTTTTTATTTTGGTGTCATCGGTAGATTATTCAATTGTATAATTCTTAATAGATGTAGAACAATTATCATACACGTAATATATTGTGTTTAGTGCAATTACCAAACACAAGATATTACCAAACACATGATATCATGAGGTTAAAGTATATATAAATTAATATTAAATTACTTTTGAGTAGTACAACACTTAGTTTTGGCCAACTGATCCTGGCTTAAGATAGCACAAAATATAATTATCTCACTCACTATATTTATATCCATTATTCAATCATGTATTTTCTTAATTTATTTATGTGAGATTATAATTCAACATCTTATTATTCGTATTCAATATAAAATAATACTTTGTAGACATCTACCATACAAAGAAAAATCGTCAAGCATATGATATTATTTGATTGGAGCATTGAGCAGCAATGAGAATATCACACAAGGCTAGATTATATATATTTAATTTCATATAAATTAAAAATTATTTCGAATGATACTGTACTTAATTTTAGCCAAACACTTGAGACTTATGTAGTAGACATTTTTATTTAGTTTTCAATGCAATATTTACATAAGAAATTCTCTAATTTATATTACTAAATATTTGATGTGTGACAAAACATTAGTTTCTTTTTGTGTTATAGGTAGATTATTATAGTTGAAATAAATTTCTATAATCAAAATACAAATAAAATAATTAGCATATATATAATATTATACATTTAGAGAAATTATCAAACACATAATATTATGTGGTTAGAGTATACAAAATATAATTATAAACTAAGTTGGAGTGGTACTACACTTAGTCTTAGCCAAATGGTCGAGACTTAAGGTAGTACAAAATTTAAATTTGCTCACACACTCAATTTATATATATGTCATCACTCACTTATTTTCTTAATTGCTCGACGCGGTATTATAACTCAACATCTTATTTTTGCTATTAACTAATAGAGTTTTACTTTGTTGACATCTACCACATAAAGAAAAATTATCAAACATACGATATTAAGTGATTTGAGCATTGAGTAATGAGAATATTCTATGAGGCTGGATAATAACTATATATATTTAGATAAGTTTTAAACTATTTAAAAGGGTAATAACGACAGATAAATTTTAATCTACTTTAAATGGTACAACACATAGCCTTAATAACGAGTTTGAGATGTAAGGTAGTATTATTTTTATTGCAGAATTTATAAATGTAAATCCCAGATTTATATTCTTAACTCCTCAGTGTTAGAGTACTATTTATCTTCTTTTTATTTTGGTGTCATCGGTAGATTATTCAATTATATAATTCTTAATAGATGTAGAGCAATTATCATACACGTAATATATTGTGTTTAGTGCAATTACCAAAGACAAGATATTACCAAACACGTGATATCATGAGGTTAAAGAATATATAAAAATTAAAATTAAACTACTTTTGAGTCGTACAACACTTAGTCTTAGCCTCGTGATCATGATATAAGTTAGTACAGAATATAATTTATCTCACACACACTATTTATATCCATTATTCAATCATGTTTTTTCTTAATTTTTTGACGTGGGATTACAATTCAACATATTATTATTGGTATTCAATTATACAATAATACTTCGTCGACAGCTACCACACAAAGAAAAATTGTGAAGCATATGATGTTAGGTGATTGGATCATTGAGCAATGAGAATATCATACGAGGCTATAGCTAATATCATATAAGTTTAAAATTATTTATAATAATAGTGCACTTAATCTTAACCAAACGCCTGAGACTTAATTTAGTACAAATTTTTACTTATTTTTAAATGCAAAATTTATATATGAAATTTCTCTAATTTATATTACTAAATCTTTGATGTGTGCCTAAACATTAGTTTCTTTTTATCAATAGATTATTTAATAGTAGATATAGGTTTGTTATGAGTAATGAGAATATTTTATGAGGCTGTATAATAAATATATAAATTTAGATAAGTTATAAACTATCTAAAATGGTATATAAAGACAGTTAAATTTTAATCTACTTTAAATGGTACAACACATATACTTAACAACGAGTTTGAGATATAAGGTATTATTATTTTTATTGCATAATTTATATATGTATATCCCAAATTTATATTCTTAACTCCTCAGTGTGAGACTACTATTTAGCTTCTATTTATTTTGGTGTCATCGGTAGATTATTCAATTGTATAATTCTTAATAGATGTAGAGCAATTATCATACACGTAATATATTGTGTTTAGTGCAATTACCAAACACAAGATATTACCAAACACATGATATCATGAGGTTAAAGTATATATAAATTAATATTAAATTACTTTTCAGTAGTACAACACTTAGTCTTGGCCAACTGATCATGGCTTAAGATAGCACAAAATATAATTATCTCACACACTATATTTATATCCATTATTAAATCATGTATTTTCTTAATTCTTTATGTGAGATTATAATTCAACAACATCTTATTATTCGTATTCAATATAAATAATACTTTGTAGACATCTACCATACAAAGAAAAATCGTCAAGCATATGATATTATATGATTGGAGCATTGAGCAGCAATGAGAATATCACACAAGGCTAGATATATATATTTAATTTCATATAAATTAAAAATTATTTCTAATGATACTGTACTTAATTTTAACCAAACACTTGAGACTTATGTAGTAGACATTTTTATTTATTTTCAATGCAAATTTTATATAAGAAATTCTCTAATTTATATTACTAAATATTTGATGTGTGACAAAACATTAGTTTCTTTTTTGTGTTATCGGTAGATTATTATAGTTGAAATAAATTTCTATAATCAAATACAAATAAAATAATTAGCATATATATAATATTATACATTTAGAGATTATCAAACACATAATATTATGTGGTTAGAGTATACAAAATATAATTATAAACTAAGTTGGAGTGGTACTACACTTAGTCTTAGCCAAATGGTCGAGACTTAAGGTAGTACAAAATTTAAATTTGCTCACACACTCTATTTATATATGTCATCACTCACTTATTTTCTTAATTCCTCGATGCGGTATTATAACTCAACATCTTATTTTTGCTATTAACTAATATAGTTTTACTTTGTTGACATCTACCACATAAAGAAAAATTATCAAACATACGATATTAAGTGATTTGAGCATTGAGTAATGAGAATATTCTATGAGGCTGGATAATAACTATATATATTTGGATAAGTTTTAAACTATTTAAAAGGGTATATAAAGACAGATAAATTTTAATCTACTTTAAATGGTACAACACATAGCCTTAATAACGAGTTTGAGATGTAAGGTATTATTTTTATTGCAGAATTTATAAATGTAAATCCCAGATTTATATTCTTAACTCCTCAGTGTGAGAGTACTATTTATCTTCTTTTTATTTTGGTGTCATCGGTAGATTATTCAATTATATAATTCTTAATAGATGTGGAGCAATTATCATACACGTAATATATTGTGTTTAGTGCAATTACCAAAGACAAGATATTACCAAACACGTGATATCATGAGGTTAAAGTATATATAAAAATTAAATTAAACTACTTTTGAGTCGTACAACACTTAGTCTTAGCCTCGTGATCATGATATAAGTTAGTACAGAATATAATTTATCTCACACACACTATTTATATCCATTATTCAATCATGTTTTTTTAATTTTTTTTGACGTGGGATTATAATTCAACATCTTATTATTGGTATTCAATTATACAATAATACTTCGTCGACAACAGCTACCACACAAAGAAAAATTGCCAAGCATATGATGTTAGGTGATTGGATCATTGAGCAATGAGAATATCATACGTGGCTATAGCTAATATCATATAAGTTTAAAATTATTTATAATAATAGTGCACTTAATCTTAACCAAACGCCTGAGACTTAATTTAGTACAAATTTTTACTTATTTTTAATGCAAAATTTATATATGAAATTTCTCTAATTTATATTACTAAATCTTTGATGTGTGCCTAAACATTAGTTTCTTTTTATCAATAGATTATTTAATAGTAGATATAGGTTTGTTATGAGTAATGAGAATATTTTATGAGGCTGTATAATAAATATATAAATTTAGATAAGTTATAAACTATCTAAAATGGTATATAAAGACAGTTAAATTTTAATCTACTTTAAATGGTACAACACATATACTTAACAACGAGTTTGAGATATAAGGTATTATTATTTTTATTGCATAATTTATATATGTATATCCCAAATTTATATTCTTAACTCCTCAGTGTGAGACTACTATTTAGCTTCTTTATTTTGGTGTCATCGGTAGATTATTCAATTGTATAATTCTTAATAGATGTAGAGCAATTCATACACGTAATATATTGTGTTTAGTGCAATTACCAAACACAAGATATTACCAAACACATGATATCATGAGGTTAAAGTATATATAAATTAATATTAAATTACTTTTCAGTAGTACAACACTTAGTTTGGCCAACTGATCATGGCTTAAGATAGCACAAAATATAATTATCTCACACACTATATTATATCCATTATTCAATCATGTATTTTCTTAATTTCTTTATGTGAGATTATAATTCAACATCTTATTATTCGTATTCAATATAAAATAATACTTTGTAGACATCTACCATACAAAGAAAAATCGTCAAGCATATGATATTATTTGATTGGAGCATTGAGCAGCAATGAGAATATCACACAAGGCTAGATTATATATATTTAATTTCATATAAATTAAAAATTATTTCGAATGATACTGTACTTAATTTTAGCCAAACACTTGAGACTTATGTAGTAGACATTTTTATTTAGTTTTCAATGCAATATTTACATAAGAAATTCTCTAATTTATATTACTAAATATTTGATGTGTGACAAAACATTAGTTTCTTTTTTGTGTTATCGGTAGATTATTATAGTTGAAATAAATTTCTATAATCAAACTACAAATAAAATAATTAGCATATATATAATATTATACATTAGAGAAATTATCAAACACATAATATTGTGGTTAGAGTATATAAAATATAATTATAAACTAAGTTGGAGTGGTACTACACTTAGTCTTAGCCAAATGGTCGAGACTTAAGGTAGTACAAAATTTAAATTTGCTCACACACTCAATTTTATATATGTCATCACTCACTTATTTTCTTAATTCCTCGATGCGGTATTATAGCTCAACATCTTATTTTGCTATTAACTAATATAGTTTTACTTTGTTGACATCTACCACATAAAGAAAAATTATCAAACATACGATATTAAGTGATTTGAGCATTGAGTAATGAGAATATTCTATGATGCTGGATAATAACTATATATATTTAGATAAGTTTTAAACTATTTAAAAGGGTAATACGACAGATAAATTTTAATCTACTTTAAATGGTACAACACATAGCCTTAATAACGAGTTTGAGATGTAAGGTAGTATTATTTTTATTGCAGAATTTATAAATGTAAATCCCAGATTTATATTCTTAACTCCTCAGTGTGAGAGTACTATTTATCTTCTTTTTATTTTGGTGTCATCGGTAGATTATTCAATTATATAATTCTTAATAGATGTGGAGCAATTATCATACACGTAATATATTGTGTTTAGTGCAATTACCAACACAAGATATTACCAAACACGTGATATCATGAGGTTAAAGTATATATAAAAATTAAAATTAAACTACTTTTGAGTCGTACAACACTTAGTCTTAGCCTCGTGATCATGATATAAGTTAGTACAAATATAATTTATCTCACACACACTATTTATATCCATTATTCAATCATGTTTTTTCTTAATTTTTTGACGTGGGATTACAATTCAACATCTTATTATTGGTATTCAATTATACAATAATACTTCGTCGACAGCTACCACACAAAGAAAAAATGTGAAGCATATGATGTTAGGTGATTGGATCATTGAGCAATGAGAATATCATACGTGGCTATAGCTAATATCATATAAGTTTAAAATTATTTATAATAATAGTGCACTTAATCTTAACCAAACGCCTGAGACTTAATTTAGTACAAATTTTTACTTATTTTAATGCAAAATTATATATGAAATTTCACTAATTTATATTACTAAATCTTTGGTGTGCCTAAACATTAGTTTCTTTTCATCAATAGATTATTTAATAGTAGATATAGGTTTGTTATGAGTAATGAGAATATTTTATGAGGCTGTATAATAAATATATAAATTAGATAATTTATAACTATTTAAATGGTATATAAGACAGTTAAATTTTAATCTACTTTAAATGGTACAACACATATACTTAACAACGAGTTTGAGATATAAGGTATTATTTTTTATTGCATAATTTATATATGTATATCCCAAATTTATATTCTTAACTCTCAGTGTGAGACTACTATTTAGCTTCTTTTATTTGGTGTCATCGGTAGATTATTCAATTGTATAATTCTTAATAGATGTAGAGCAATTATCATACACGTAATATATTGTGTTTAGTGCAATTACCAAACACAAGATATTACCAAACACATGATATCATGAGGTTAATGTATATATAAATTAATATTAAATTACTTTTCAGTAGTACAACACTTAGTCTTGACCAACTGATCATGGCTTAAGATAGGACAAAATATAATTATCTCACACACTATATTTATATCCATTATTCATCTTAATTTCTTTATGTGAGATTATAATTCAACAACATCTTATTATTCGTATTCAATATAAAATAATACTTTGTAGACATCTACCATACAAAGAAAAATCGTCAAGCATATGATATTATATGATTGGAGCATTGAGTAGCAATGAGAATATCACACAAGGCTAAATATACATATATATATTTAATTTCATATAAATTAAAAATTATTTCTAATGATACTGTACTTAATTTTAACCAAACACTTGAGACTTATGTAGTAGACATTTTTATTTTATTTTCAGTGCAAATTTTATATAAGAAATTCTCTAATTTATATTACTAAATATTTGATGTGTGACAAAACATTAGTTTAGTTTTTGTGTTATCGGTAGATTATTATAGTTGAAATAAATTTCTATAATCAAAATACAAATAAAATAATTAGCATATATATATATTATACATTTAGAGAAATTATCAAACAATAATATTATGTGGTTAGAGTATATAAAATATAATTATAAACTAAGTTGGAGTGGTACTACACTTAGTCTTAGCCAAATGGTCGAGACTTAAGGTAGTACAAAATTTAAATTTGCTCACACACTCAATTTATATATGTCATCACTCACTTATTTCTTAATTCCTCGATGCGGTATTATAACTCAACATCTTATTTTTGCTATTAACTAATATAGTTTTACTTTGTTGACATCTACCACATAAAGAAAAATTATCAAACATACGATATTAAGTGATTTGAGCATTGAGTAATGAGAATATTCTATGATGCTGGATAATAACTATATATATTTAGATAAGTTTTAAACTATTTAAAAGGGTATATAAGACAGATAAATTTTAATCTACTTTAAATGGTACAACACATAGCCTTACTAACGAGTTTGAGATGTAAGGTAGTATTATTTTTATTGCAGAATTTATAAATGTAAATCCCAAATTTATATTCTTAACTCCTCAGTGTGAGAGTACTATTTATCTTCTTTTTATTTTGGTGTCATCGGTAGATTATTCAATTATATAATTCTTAATAGATGTGGAGCAATTATCATACACGTAATATATTGTGTTTAGTGCAATTACCAAACACAAGATATTACCAAACACGTGATATCATGAGGTTAAAGTATATAAAAAAATTAAAATTAAACTACTTTTGAGTCGGACAACACTTAGTCTTAGCCTCGTGATCATGATATAAGTTAGTACATTTTTT